>NW_013666134.1:4309-19210 GCF_000517525.1 Limulus polyphemus
TTCATAATGATAAAACGCCGTCAAGTCGACACCAAGTACCATGTGTGTGTGTGTGTGAAACACTCCTAATTTTCAATGATCTAAGACAGTTTGTATCACTCTTGATGGAATTTTACAGAACTTAGTCATTGTTCATAATGATAAAACGCCGTCAAGTCGACACCAAGTACCATGTGTGTGTGTGTGTGAAACACTCCTAATTTTCAATGATCTAAGACAGTTTGTATCACTCTTGATGGAATTTTACAGAACTTAGTCATTGTTCATAATGATAAAACGCCGTCAAGTCGACACCAAGTACCATGTGTGTGTGTGTGAAACACTCCTAATTTTCAATGATCTAAGACAGTTTGTATCAATCTTGATGGAATTTTACAGAACTTAGTCATTGTTCATAATGATAAAACGCCGTCAAGTCAACACCAAGTACCATGTGTGTGTGTGTGTGTGAAACACTCCTAATTTTCAATGATCTAAGACAGTTTGTATTAATCTTGGTGAAATTTTACAGAACTTAGTCATTGTCCGTGATGATAAACGCCGTCATGTTAACACCAAGTACCATGTGTGTGTGTGAAACACTCATAATTTTCTCAATGATTTAGGACAGTTCGTATCAATCTTGTTGGAATTTTTCAGAAATTAGTCATTGTCAATGATGATAAAACGCCGTCAAGTCAACACCAAGTACCATGTGTGTGTGTGTGTGTGTGAAACACTCATAATTCTCAATGAATTCGGACAGTTCGTATCAATCTTGATGGAATTTTTCAGAAATTAGTCATTGTCAATGATGATAAAACGCCGTCAAGTCAACACCAAGTACCATGTGTGTGTGTGTGAAACACTCATAATTCTCAATGAATTCAGACAGTTCGTATCAATCATATAAATATGGTTTTACACAAAAAATTTATTGAAATTGTATGTGTACATGCTTTCATAATTTTCAAAAATAACAAAACATATATATTTGTTTAAGGACACACATTACCTTGAACTGTACATTTTGTAATATAACATCGACTTTGGACGATGCCGTATCGTCAAAATAAATGCACCTATCATTTTTTAAGTTATATACATATATATAAAAAAAGACTCGTTAGACTAAATCTTGCTATAAGTTTCTGGTTTAACTCCAGTAGCAAGTATCGTATATCTTTGAGAACTAAACGTTTTATGTTCTACAACACGAAATATTATCTTCCTGCACACTTCTTGAACGAAGGAGCTGCTTGAAATGTTTAACATCAGTGGTTCTCATACTTTTCAGGTTCACGTACCACTTTGTATTTGAAGTACAAATCTAGGCCTAATAAAAAGAAAAGAAACACACGAAAAACCTAGCAGCAAACATTAATATATTTGATACTTACCAATTAACGGGAAGGATGCGATTGTGTGTGTACAATTGAAGAATGTGTGATGCGATTTTTGTCAGTGTGAAAGAAAGAAAACATTGACGAGTCTGTGGAGGCGGAGGACGAGCCCACAAGTTGGGAAGAGTACTGTGTGCGCGGGAACCTGAATTTGGGCTTATTACAAATTTTCTGCATTTTAAATGATTTTTTTTTTCGTGTACCATAGACATTAGCTTCACGTACAACAGTGGTACGAGTATCGAAGTTTGAGAATCCCTGCTTTACACGGTTGTTTAGTGCTTGTGTCTTCCATAACATCTCGCGTCACATAACATTTGTTCAATTATAAATATATATATGAGGGGGGGGGGGAGTCAGAAGTGCAATGCTCACAATATTCTCTTGTTCTATGTTTGTATTGGATCATTAGTATATTAAAGTCTAACATGATATACTTGGAAGAGAAAATCAAGAATTGTTTTTATGTGCTCATGTTTACCAATAGTCTGTCACCATGTTCTCTGTTTGTATTGGATCATTAGTATATTAAAGTCTAACATGAAATACTTGGAAGAGAAAATCAAGAATTGTTTTTGTGTGCTCATGTTTACCAATAGTCTGTCACCATGCAAGAATAATTGAACTGTGTCTTATTGCAGAGCGATACTGGTCCTGGCACAGGTCACGTTAGGGTTAGGAAATAATATTTCTCGCATTCATTTCGCTATGTATAGTAACATCCTGATTCCCACTAAGCTAGCTACCACACCAGTGAACAGGTACACGTTGTCCTTTTTAATATGGTGTTGCGTGTAGTTAGATGTTAACCTTTTAAAGACCATATCGGAGCCGGCGCTTCTCCAAGTTAATATCATTCAGCAATCTAATTTTAGATTTGGCCCCCTTATGTGTCTCATTCCCTCCCCCAGTTAAGAAAAACTGGAGCCAGGACTGGACCACATCTCGAAATGGATGACGTAATTATCAGAGTACACGTGTCGCCGTGTAAGTTGGCCATTTCACGTAATAGCTTTTAACTGCAAAATGTAGATGGAATGAACAATCTTGTAGATCTACAATTCTATTGTTGTTTTTTTTTCACACAAGTATAGAAGTAAGTCTTAACCATCGGCTTTACTGTATTTCTGCAGTAACGGTTTATCAGCATATTTCAGTCATAATTATTTACATAACTGGAGAGAATATGGTCAACTCCAATCAGACCTTCACAGTGTGTTACTAGACAGATATATTCCAAGGGTGAATGAAAATCCTTGAGAGGTTATTACACATTGTAGAGGCAATTCGTGACATGGACAACTTCACAGTGTGTTACTAGACAGATGTATTCCAAGGGTGAATGAAAATCCTTGAGAGGTTATTACACATTATAGAGGCAATTCGTGACATGGACAACTTCACAGTGTGTTACTAGACAGATATATTCCAAGGGTGAATGAAAATCCTTGAGAGGTTATTACACATTATAGAGGCAGTTCGTGACATGGACAACTTCACAGTGTGTTACTAGACAGATGTATTCCAAGGGTGAATGAAAATCCTTGAGAGGTTATTACACATTAGTAGAGGCAATTCGTGACATGGACAACTTCACAGTGTGTTACTAGACAGATGTATTCCAAGGATGAATGAAAATCCTTGAGAGGTTATTACACATTGTAGAGACAATTCGTGACATGGACAACTTCACAGTGTATTACTAGACAGATGTATTCCAAGGGTGAATGAAAATCCTTGAGAGGTTATTACACATTATAGAGGCAGTTCGTGATATGGACAACTTCACAGTGTTACTAGACAGATGTATTCCAAGGGTGAATGAAAATCCTTGAGAGGTTATTATTCGTGATATGGACAACTTCACAGTGTGTTACTAGCAGATGTATTCCAAGGGTGAATGAAAATCCTTGAGAGGCTATTATTCGTGATATGGACAACTTCACAGTGTGTATGTGATATTTACGAAGTGAAGTTTTGTTGAGGTTATAAAATAATTATTTTTAATCGGGTTAGTCAGTCTAGACTGTTATAAAGATTGTTTGTTTTAGATTTTGAGATGTTCATTACCAGTGAATGTAAAATAAATCACGTATGCCAATCACGTATGTGTTATTTTATAGTTATTTCGTGGGAAAGGTGTTTCGCATAATTTCCGAAGTGCTTGCTTACAGAATAAACTATTCTATAAATAATGTGATAATATGTAAACGTTCTACACCCTACTCTAGTAGATGTTTTCATTGAAAGAACTAGTTGTTACATCGGCCAATCTTCGTTGGAAGTTCGTGTTTGTCAACGGAAGAGATCGTTGCAACATCTACTGATTTACATCATACGTCATCTCGATTTGTATAGTAAAACTTATTACATCATCTGTCCTACTCTACATTACATTTATACACTGCTCAATAATACATGTTTGTTTGTATATTGTTATAAAACCTGCTGTATCTTTTTGAATTGTTTGTACACTGTTCTACATGTTCCTTTTATATCACAGCCGGTCTGGTCTGAAGAGCTCTGGATTGAGCGAAACGCGTCGTCGGCAATGGATAGGACGAATATAGTGTGGTTGAAATACTCTTATTATACACTAATCAAATTCTTGAAAATCCGTAAGGGACTGGATTAGGAATGTAATGTTAAAGATATAACGGGTCTAACATAATGTCTTATGACAAGTATAATTAATTTTATCATGCTTCTCCAGCTTTTAAAAGGCGTTTACACCATAACCATCTTCGAGACTTTGTTACAGCATCTTTTGTGTTACTGTCGATTGCTTGTATACTGTGGTACAATATATATTTATTTAGACATTGTTATAGCATCTTTTGTGTTACTGTCGATCGCTTGTATACTGTGGTACAATATATATTCATTTAGACATTGTTATAGCATCCTTTGTGTTACTCTCGATTGTTTGTACCTTGTTGTACAATATATCTTTGTTTAGACATTGTTACATCGTCAAATTCTCTACAAAACTGTATCTGTGGATCAACTGTTATACCCTCACTACGAGGGTTTAATTACAGATGCTATTGCGTCAGTCTCTATCTGTGGATCAATTGTTATACCCTCACTACGAGGGTTTAATTACAGATGCTGTTGCGACAGTCTCTTTAGAAAAATGTTTGTAGACAGAAACAATTATCATACCACATTTTCTCGTTTCTAGGGTGTTTTTAATGAAATAAATTGTTATGTCACTAACATGTCCCCAGATAATTGTTATACTACATTAATTTACTCTAATCCAGCCTAAAATAATTTCAAGTACCCAAGGAATCCCCACTTTATTTTATATTTATTCTCTTACACCACATCATGTCCAGTGAAGCTGTTGTCATTATGTATAATTCAGTTCTTTGAAATGACTCAAGGTCCCACCATGCTAATGAGATTCTTGTCGGTTCGTCTACACCACATTCAGTAAAATAATTATATCAACACTACATAATATACCCAATAGAAGTATATCCAGTTTTTACACTGTTTGAAGTAGGACTGTATCCGTTTCTTCTACACTGCATTACATCCCTCCAGCGAATTATTTTCTAATCGTTTGTACTATTATAAATGATCTATCACTTAATTAAATGTTTAGTTGTTGTTGTTTTTTTGTTTGCTTCTGCCGATATTTTTTAAATATTAAATAAGAAAAAGACGAAAGCGCCAAATAATATCGAATATTAATCGAAGACAGTCACACTGAACACCATATAGCTGTTGTTCTTTTAATTTTGAACGATGTAAATTGAACTAATTAGAGCTCTTAGCTAGAATTTACGTAAGATTTAGTCTGATGGAGAACCTTCGTGTACAGATTTTGCATCATATTTATTATTGAAATGAATTAGAGCTCTTAGTTAGAATTTACGTAAGATTTAACCTGATGGAGAACCTTCGTGTACAGATTTTGCATCATAATTATAATTGAACTGAATTAGAGCTCTTAGTTTGAATTTACGTAAGATTTAGTCTGATGGAGAACCTTCGTGTACAGATTTTGCATCATAATTATAATTGAACTGAATTAGAGCTCTTAGTTAGAATTTACGTAAGATTTAGTCTGATGGAGAACGTTCGTGTACAGATTTTGCATCATAATTATTATTGAACTGAATCGGAGCTCTTAGAATTTAGGTAAGATTCAGTCTGATGGAGAACCTTCGTGTACAGATTTTGCATCATATTTATTATTGAACTGAATTAGAGCTCTTAGTTAGAATTTACGTAAGATTTAATCTGATAGAGAACCTTCGTGTACAGATTTTGCATCATATTTATTATTGAACTGAATTAGAGCTCTTAGTTAGAATTTACGTAAGATTTACCTGATGGAGAACCTTCGTGTACAGATTTTGCATCATATTTATATTGAACTGAATTAGAGCTCTTAGTTAGAATTTACGTAAGATTTAGTCTGATGGAGAACCTTCGTGTACAGATTTTGCATCATATTTAATATTTTACTATCGTAAGCTCTAAAATATTTTCATTATGTGAAGAAATGGTTCAGCAAAATCAACATGAATGTTGCTATTATATTTCTATATTGAATATTTTTCATCATTTTCAAAAGCATACACCTGTATTAACACATGTTGGTAGATCTACAAAGTGTAAACAATACACTGTTAGCACACGTTGGTAGATCTACAAAATGCAACGTTCTGTATAAACAATACACTGTTAGCACACATTGGTAGATCTACAAAGTGCAACGTTCTGTGTAAACAATACACTGTTAGCACACGTTGGTAGATCTACAAAGTGCAACATTCTGTGTAAACTATACATTGGTGTTAACATACGTTGGTAGATCTACAAAGTGTAAACGTCCTGTGTAAACTATACACTGGTGTTAACATACGTTGGTAGATCTACAAAGTGTCAACGTTCTGTGTAAACTATACACTGGTGTTAACATTCGTTGGTAGATCTACAAAGTGTAACGTTATGTGTAAACTATACACTCGTGTTAACATACGTTGGTAGATCTACAAAGTGTAACGTTCTGTGTAAACTATACACTCGTGTTAACACACGTTGGTAGATCTACAAAGTGTAAACGTTCTGTGTAAACTATACACTCATGTTAACACACGTTACACCGAACGTTACACGTTGTAGATAGATCTATCAACGTGTGTTAACATGAGTGTATAGTTTACACAGAACGTTTACACTTTGTAGATCTACCGAAGCAAAGGGCTCAGATACAAAATACTAGTCCAATGTACAACTTATCTGCTCTTATTTTGTATTTCCTGTTTGATAATTTATGTTACCATAGAGATGTAGAGGTTTACGGTCTAGCATACTCAAAACCGCACCTTAATAGTTGGCTGAACTTTATACAATGTAGTAACATACAGAATTTGAACTGTACCTTAAGAATTAGTAACAACACACACGGAACTCTATACAACGTAATAACATTCAGTTATAACTGTGCCTTTAGAAATAGTGTATATATCTGATAACTTGAGAGTTAGAACTGTATCTTAAGAGTTAGTGTAATACAGGTAAAGCTGTATATTAAAGTATAAAACACACTTCTAACTCTAGACTTTAACACATTACATGATCGATCGATAGCTAAAACTTCTATATACAGTATTGAAAGTGATTATGGAAACTGTGAGAAAAAAGAAAATACAACAGGAATATCACCTATTTAATGTATGAAAATGAACTGCACCAGAGTACAGTCACGTACCGATAGTTTGGTTGTCATTGAACCAATCGGAAAGTGCCACATCAGCCTATAAAAGTACAAGTCATGTGATGACTAGTAACAGTTGTATGGATCCAGCAATGGCTTTACGGAATGAAAAGCGAGTAGAAGACAAAGTTGTGGTTGGTGAAACATAATCTATTCGAAAAATAGCAGTAAAACTGCGGGTTTCAGTTCGGGCTTTATGCAAGATTCTGAACGAGGGTATGCTTAACTGATAGCTTGTCATAACTGAGCTTGCGATGTATACGTCCAAAACTCGGATCTCGGAAACTATCGCACAGATCATTACCAATCATAACTGGGTAATATTTTTATAACTAGGCAGTATTTTTATAGCTGAGCAATAAATAAAGCAACTGAAATTTCCACAAAAATGATATGTTTCAGATTTAACCAATAAAAATTACAAACAAAAAGGAGTAAGTTTCAAATATAAAACAATCAAAAAACAAACTTAAAAGAATTATTTGTTTTTCGATAGTGAAAATCTCATGAGTGCTGCAAAAGAAAAGCGAGACACTTCAATTGATAACTGCGTCTACAAAGAAATACTTCAATAAAATCTACTCTGTGATGTAATACTGTGATGATAACTCATTTTTAAACTAAAATTTAATTTTTTTTTTCATGGATGGTGAACATTATTGAATGTCAAATATGAATACGTTGTTGTAGAACTGCCAGACAATTCCAGAAAAGGCCGCAGGCCCAATAGCTTTCCGCAGGAACTAGCAGTTATACCTGCCCGGAGGGTGCAGGTATTTCTGCTAGTTGTCAGTGATAGCTGGTAAAGAACCTAAACTGTCCAAAAGTTATCTTAAAGCGTGTTCTTTACGACAATTGATTATACGTCTAGCTAATAACCTTGCTGCATATACAGAGGTGAATATTACCTCGATATCAGTAAGATACACATTAGCATGACGTGATCTTAGTAGGTTTGATTTGTTATGAATTTGGTGCAAAGCTACACGAGAGCTATCTGCGCTAGGCGTCCCAATTTTAGCAGTGAAAGACTAGAGAGAAGACAGCTAGTCATCACCACCCACCGCCAACTCGAGGCCTACTCTTTTACCAACGAATAGTGGGATTGACCGTCACATTACACCGCCCCCACGGTTGAAAGAGCGAGCATGTTTGGTGGGACAGGGATTCGAACCCCCAACCCTCAGATGGCGATGCCATGCCAGAGGTGAATGTTACCTCGATAACAGTAAGATACAAATTAGTATGACGTGAGCTCAGTAAGTGTTCTAAAACTACCTCTGACAAGAAATAACCAAATATAAGGTTGTAATAGGTATCAAACCACAAACTGTAGAATGAGCAAAGCTGTAGACGTGTTCTATACAGATGAATTCAGGTTTTGAGTTGTTCAGTAACAATCGCCGACAGTTTGTTTTACTATGAAGCATGGTAGGAATTTAGTCCAAGTTTTGGACTGCATCTCAGCCAACAGTGTCAATGATCGACATAAATGTGATGGCACTCTGACTGTTGATGTGTACATGCAGATTCTAATCCACGGTCCCATTCCTTCAGGAACACGACTCATTGGGCAAGAATAAATATATCAGCAAGACAATGATCTCAAGCACACAGCAAATATGCTAAAACGATATCTTTAGATAAATAGGCCAATGGAACACTCACAACTATGACTTGGCATGTACAAAGTGACCTAAAAACAACATAAATCCTTTTTAGTATAAAACAAGATTGTTATACAAAGGTAAAAAGATTCATTGAAGACTGACTATGATTTCTATAGCAGAATAATAATAATAATGATTGGTTACTTAGCGCTATCCTCAAGAACGTTTTACATGCTTTATCTGTACAGGTATATCATATGTTTTGTTTTAGGTTTTATTGATATCATTTTCAATACAAGTTTCCACGAGCAATTTGGTATAGAATTAGCTTAGTTACGTACGAAAGTTGGTGAAACCAGGGGAAAATTTAAACAAATAAATATGTGATGTACGCGCGTTGTATTCAATCATATTCTTTTACTGAAACGTTACTGTAAAAATTTTTTATATTAAATACTTTAACTGAAACGTTATAGTGAACATTTTTTATATCAAATACTTTTACTGAAACGTTAGAATGAACATTTTTATAACAAATACTTTTACTAAAACGTTACTGTGAACATTTTTATAACAAATACTTTTACTGAAACGTTACTGTGAACATTTTTATAACAAATACTTTTACTGAAACGTTACGTGAACATTTTTTATAACAAATACTTTTACTGAAACGTTACAGTGAACATTTTTATAACAAATACTTTTACTGAAACGTTACAGTGAACATTTTTATAACAAATACTTTTACTGAAACGTTACAGTGAACATTTTTATAACAAATACTTTTACTGAAATGTTGATACACTACCATACACTTTGATTTTACGTTAAGTAATTTTACTGAAAATGGTCCATGCTTTGTACCCACTCAGCCATACATTGAACCATGTGCAAGGTAACTTACCCATGGAAAAGTCATGACGGCTCCTTCTTGGTACAAATACTTTATTTTAAACCAACTTTCATGGTAACCTGTCGGTAGTAGACTAGCTCATGTTAAGTCGATATACGTTAGCACACCTATCCATGCTGGCTGGAGGGCGACCTACAACCACTACATGAATGTAATATAGCTCCTCCAGACGAGAATGATGTGCACGTAAAAAAGAAGTGTGTGTCATTACATGGAGTGCAAACTTATAGTTAGGATCATATTTCAAAGTGAATTCAACTCAAAATGAACAATGAATGAATGATCTGAACGTAAATGGACATTGATCACAAACTTTTCACAAGTAAATGCAAGAACAAAATGTTTTGCCAGGATGGAAATTAATTGGTATTATCGCGGAAATAATTAACGATTTTGAGTATGGTATGCATGATTACCAAAGCGTCGCCACTGGAAGTCTGTATGTTCAGACTTTTGTAGTCGTGTTTTTCAGAAGAACCTCTAGTTACAGTAGAAACAAAAAAATGTTAATGGTGTTAGCAAAACATTAAAAACAAAAACAGTAGGGCCATTTTTATAATTCTTCACTCTTCTTAACTTGCTTACAAATAATTTTGTTCAGTCTAATGTCGTCTATCCGACCATTCGGTAAAAGGCAGTCGCATAAAAAATAACGACTAATCACAGTCCAGAAAAAAAAACGGTCCCTCCGTGGAACATCGGAAAGTTTACGAACTTACAACGCTAAAATCCGGGGTTCGATTCCCTGAGGTGGACATAGCAGAAAACCCAGTGTGGCTTTGCTCTAAAACAAACAAACTAGAACGAGTTATTTATTTATTTATTTATTATTACCACCAGAGGATAATTCCTGTAATTATAACTGAAAGGTTGTGGTGAAAAAGAAAGGTAGCATTGAATTAAAAAACCTTGCTCTGAAGTGTATATTATATAAGTATATATATTACCAGTTATGAAAATGGGGGTATACACGGGTACACGCCGTGTACCCAGTTTTCAGTTTGCATTTTTTTCCTCATTGGTTAAGTTTGATATCGCTGAAGATGTTTATTAACCCTGTCGTCACGGGTCAAAGGCCATGTCATCGCGTTTGTTGACTTACATTCAAAATTTTATTGAACTACTATTTTATGAATTTATTTCAATAAGTTTGGTATCAAACTGCAGATTATAATTCAGATGTTTAAATTATACATTAGTTAATTTCTTAATTTAAAAGTAAATATTATAAACACACACCTAAATATTGATTTTTATATGTCACGTGGTATGCTGGATGCAGCATTAGTTCAGATTAGACGTTTGTGATGTCCAACTACAAAGTCTATAGTTTCTTACGAATTAGGAACTCCAATTACCGATATTTTGCAAGCTAGAATATAAAATATGATCCTCCTATCTTTTCTATTTCCTTTTTTATACCTATCACCCCTTCTAAGCGTGTACCTAGTTCCTAAAACCCATTTCCTTTCCTCTATATTACATGTTTATATCTATATATTAAACGGTTACGAGCTTCTACCAATGTCTGAACAAACATTTGAGCAAGCTATCTAAGAAAAAGCTTACAGTAATATTCAGAAATATGTCAATGCTTTAAATATTGTGCATAGTATAACGAGTTTTTTTTTTATGATACGGAAAAATACTATCAATATGTGTTATTTTTGACGAAATTTAGCATACTTAATTAAATCACTGCAGTGAAAGCTGCCAGCAGGGAGGTTATCAGCTTGTTGAGATGACGTACACAACATAATTTATATTGACAAAAGTACTATTTCGACAAGCTGCAGTCTAGACCTGTGGGTTGGAATTTGGAGGTGAGAGTGAGTGTTGTCGTTCGAAACTGGTCTCGCACTACACCTTCTCGTCCATCTTCTTCGGACATGCGCAGTAAATTTTTACCATGGTAATCATGTTTTACTGGGTAAAGTGTAAACAATCAACAAAGTACAAAAACTTATTAGGATCGACGACTTGACTATAGAACAATACTTTAATTGAGGGTCTATAAAAATTATCTGGGGGGTTTGGTATTCGACATCCGAGCTTTATACACTTATACATATCAAATTTTATTGACTGAGATTTCAGGTTATTTTAACAAAGTCAGTTTTGTGGCTGTATTTATTCGACTGGATATTTATAGACGTGAAATACAAACTTTAACACACAGCGCATCGACACCTATTGGATACTAGCAATTATAGTTCGAACACTGGAAAACGTTACAATGAAACTCGCGTATAGAAACACACCTTGATAGCCAACGGAAAAGACAACCTGCGCATTGTCAAGCCGAGACTGAACAAGAGCGGCAATTTCGCAGAGACAGTGACGGCATCCGCCATGCAGAGCGCCGTTCGCAAGAAACACTAGTCCTTCGTCGGTGAGGAAATGGAGAAAGATATAATGGTAATCAGATTCTGAAGTGGAAAAAAAAGCTACCTTCTACTACGACCACACATGAGATTATTCCTCTCGCCCAACAATACAAATTGGAGCCATGGAATTTGAATTTAAGCGGCTCCAATTCCCCATCCGCACAAGTTTCGCTATGAGTATTTACAAAAAGCCAAGGACAGACATTGAAAGTAGTCAGCCTGAATCTGAAAACGCCAATATTTTCGCATGGTCAACTCTATGTAGGATGGTCCAGAGATGGTAGTGTTGACAATGGTTACTCAAGGCAGATCCAAAAATGTCGTTTGTCCAGAGGCCTTGCAATGACTGTTAATGGGAGGGGTGAACTATACAATAAATCTATGATTTCATTTATTTTCTTCAGTTTTTTTATCTCTCAGAAAATATGACCATTTGGCATATATTGTTACATGAAAAGCTAAATTATTATCCTTTCTGTTTAAAAATAGCTAACCATCGGCCCTCTGTTTAGGTAATACCCTTCGCTGGGTAAGGACGGCTAGTATAATGTATTTACTCACTCTTACTCTCCAGTGATAAACAAATTCTGATTACGTCACAAGGGTTAAAGCGAAGTCGAAGAAACTACAGTACATTTTAACTGATACCCTACCATTAATTTACAAATAATATTTACCCATAATAATATTCGTATGTAGACTGAAAAATTATATTTGTTTGTTTGTTTTATATTAATCACAAAGCAACATAATGAGCACAGCCACATTGGGCTATCTGCTGTGTTCACCGCAGAGAATCGAACCCTGGATTTTAGCGATGTAAATCTGTAGACTTACCGGGAGACAGAGGTCAGAGCGTGTAGTCTTGTCTAGTATAATATACTAGCAGAGTAGCCGGCGTTGCTCGGATGGAAATGGTTTTAACTGTTTTTGTTCTTTATTTACATGCTCTTTTATTGATCTGCTTTAAAGCTTCTTTGTCCACAGTACTTTCTGTCTTGCTGTCAGGGGCAAAGAAGAATATAATTTTTTCAGCTCCAACTCTAGAGCAGCCAACATAGAACTGGCCATGGGAAAAGCAGGATGATTCTAGGTCAGTTTCTACCACCTTGAGGATCTGACCTTGTGCAGGCTCGCTGACAGGGGGTAGAGGCAAAAGGAGCAACTGCCCAGGGCCCCGGGGAATGAAACCTGGTTATGCCGTAAAGCCCGCAAAGCACCTTTAGGCTATATCTTCATTTAGTCATAAAAAGCATAGTTTGGCTTCTCTTTGCATACAGATGCTTGATACATTAAGAATGACTGAAGTTTCTGGAAGGATCATGAATTATCGGGAAGGCCCGAGTTTGTTCGAGACGCCCTCTTTTTTAGTATATAAGCCTCGCAAGAAAAACGAGCGCAAGGGCATAGATAGATAGATAGATCGAAGAGATAGATATAGAGATAGATAATTGAGTCAAGTGAACGGTAGTGACGGCAATATAAAGTGTGTGTTTTGTTATCGATATTGCAAACGTATTGATTGTGGAAATTATGTGTATTACAAAGTTGTATCAAGAAAGAACAAACTAGTTTTAATTAAGAAAGGACTTGTGTCGCTGAAGTTCCTCGGAAAGAATCTATACCGGAAATTAACAAACGAGCAGATACGTAACAATATATATATACAC
The DNA here is from genome assembly GCF_000517525.1 of Limulus polyphemus. NCBI lineage: Eukaryota > Metazoa > Arthropoda > Merostomata > Xiphosura > Limulidae > Limulus > Limulus polyphemus. Next base: position 18,012 of record NW_013666134.1, read on the forward strand.
ACACACAAAAGAGAAATATTTTAAAAGTACAAATAATCGATACAACCAACGTTGTAACTTAACTGGTTAGGACCTCTACAATGTAAACAGAATTATGGGTTTAGATCCACCCAGATCTTTATTTCAGTATTTTAAGAATGATTTATAGCAACGTTTAAGCCTAAACATTACTATGTTCAATGTGGTGGAAAATCCAATCACTATGAGAAAGGGACCAGTAAATATTTTAAATTATTTGTAAATTTAAGCCCACTAGAAAATCTTCACCAGATCTCGCATCAATTTTATTACGTGTTTGAAACAAGAGGGGATCCTCAATAGCCGCGGTACTTGAAATTCTTTTAGGTAGGATTAGAGTAAATTAATCTATGAGACCTTTTATCCCTTTTTTATGAGCTATATTTCTATTCATCAGCACTATCAAGCGTGGGGCGCGCGCGTATGCACGATTCGATTATTACTCATCAGGATTTCTAACAGCCTACTTTCAAATTGAAATTATTTTAAGATTAGAGTAAAATAATCTATGAGGTCTTGTTCATGGTCAAATATATCATCCGAAAGGGTTTGACCTCTCCAGTCCAAAACTGTAATTAGATTTCAAATCGGTCAAAAGATGACGGAGTTATGAGCTAAAAGTTTGTACGTGATAAACTCAGAACCATTCTATGAGCCGCTCTGCCGCGGCTAAAAATGTATTGAAGATAAATATGACACTTACACCAGCCCATAATTAGTCTATCTTGTCATTTCGTATCCTATATATCCTCTCCTAGATATGTTTTGTGGCCAGAATCTTTGAATGTTTATCTAAGGCGTTCTAAATGTCGGATGATATCATTGAATTACAACTAATTAACCAGTTATTCCAGCTCACTTATTATAGTAGCTATACCAACAAATGATGTGGCCAGCATTTCAGTCGAGTTTCATCTAATTTATTTCCCACGGCGAATAACCCGCACGCTTTATGAGCTAAGACATTCAACACTATCATTTTGTCATCTTGGTAGTCAAACGATACCAGTTATTCCAGCTCACTTGTTATAGTAGATATACCAACAAAAGATGTGGCCAGCACTTCAGTCGAGTTTCATCTAATTTATTTCCCACGGCGAATAACCCGCACGTTTTATGAGCTAAGACATACAACACTATCATTTTGTCATCTTGGTAATCAAACGATACCAGTTATTCCC
>NW_013666134.1:19700-31566 GCF_000517525.1 Limulus polyphemus
CAACAAAGATGTGGCCAGCACTTCAGTCGAGTTTCATCTAATTTATTTCCCACGGCGAATAACCCGCACGCTTTATGAGCTAAGACATTCAACACTATCATTTTGTCATCTTGGTATCAAACGATACCAGTTATTCCAGCTCACTTATTATAGTAGCTATACCAACAAACGATGTGGCCAGCATTTCAGTCGAGTTTCATCTAATTTATTTCCCACGGCGAATAACCCGCACGCTTTATGAGCTAAGACATACAACACTATCATTTTGTCATCTTGGTAATCAAACGGTACAAATGCATTGCCATTGATATTACCAGAAATAATATTGACATGTTATTAGAATATTGAGAACAAGTAAGGAGACTATGTTTTTCATATTTTTAGGGTATAAACATTAAACTTGATTGTTACAACGCCAGCTGACTGAGGCTAAGGCAGTGGTTTCCAAATTGTGGTGTGGCGGCAAGTTGCTAGAGTTGTCGCGAGAGTTTCACAGAACGAACAATAATTAAGAACATAACAAGAACAAAAGGAAATGTGGTCCAAAAAATGTATCGCGGAAATCAAGATAACTCGGTTAGGGTATCATCAGTGAAAAAAGTTTAGGAACCACTGGACTGGGATGTAGATCATATAAAGCTTCGATTACTGGGCTGTTAGACGTAAGAATTTGTTTTTTATATTTTGAAGGTCAATAAATGTCCGGAGACAGTCGCCGACCGCTGACGTCAAAGAATAAATATGGGAACGAACGCTTCGTTTCTCGTGTATTTAAGTCATTGTAAGAAGTTATAAAAATGGCAAAGAGTTGAACAAGGAAGAAAGAAGTAAGAATTATTACTCTAGCATCAAAATTATCATTTTAGTATCCCCGCCATTTGAAGTGTACTTGAGTCCTATATCATTAAGACCATGATGGACAAAGTAGGTAATTCTAGATAATTCGTTCCGAATTTCCTCGAAGCCTCAGAGATTTGGGAAAGAAAAGAAAACGTGTCATGTTGTTGTATTATGCAGGACCAGCAGTATACGATAGCTTTGAAACATTATCAGACGCGGAAAGCAAAGACTACAGTCATGCTACATCCTCTGGCCCAAGTTGATTAGACACTTGACCACAACAATGGGAGATGACAGTTAATTGATCCGTTTCGTTCAAGATTACAACAGATAGCGGCACAGCGGTGTAAGTTTCAAGAAGTCAATGGAACGAAGTGAAACGTCAGATAATTAATTAAAACCTCCAACTCAACATGGCGAGGGTGCATTTTACTCTGAGTTCTAAGACCTGAAATTTGTAGCTGTATTTCGTATTTATGGCCAAGCTACTAAGGACATCTGCCGTTGTCCCTCATTTTAAACAACTGACCATAGGAAAAGCAACTAGTCAGCAGCACCCTACAATCCACGCAAAGGAATTGTCTGTCACTCTTATAACGTAACCATAGCTAAAATTGGGGGAATATTTTCTAGTATCTCACAGATTCGAACCCGGCTCACCAGCTCAGAAATCTGGAGCTTCACCAGATGGCTAAATGCCTTAAACATAAGAAGGGCACTAGAAGAATCAGAACAACAAGTGGTGAACATAGAACAACCACAGAAAGATAACACTGAGAATACTTTAAGAAAGTAAAAATCTAATAGGTCTCAGTAAAATACTCAATTACTTCGCAAAAAATACGCACTTTCAAGAAAAGACGTAGTTTGGATAATCTTACCCCCCCCCCTACAGAAATGGGTCTGGCCCAGCAGCGAAGTTGTGGGAAAAAAGAACCGTTAAGCACTATACTGCCTTTCAAAAATCCAGTAAAGGCTAGCTAAATCCCACAGAAGGGACAGAAATAGGCCAGATTACCAGTATTTAATTCATAAATACCATACAGAGGGAAGGTAAACGCTGGGAAACCAGGGAAATCGTGCATACTTTTTTAAATTCTCCTTGAACTGCGGGAAGACAGAAAAACAACCCCAAGCAACTTGAAAATGTTACCTTTTCAACTGAACAACGTGGTATTATCAAGTTCTTAATATTGTTGCCTTCTCCATTGAACAGCAGATTTTGCTTGCTCAAGAAATGCGATTGTTGCATGTATTGATGTTTAAACCTCCAGTATCATAATTGTCCACTTTTGAATTAATTTACTCTCAATCTCTTAGAACCATCCACAAACTTTGACACTATTAACCTATAAATCTGGCATGTATCTCTCTATTTAGACTTACAAAGATCCCTTGCGGAGAATATAGGTAGAGCACAAACTTTGACACTATTAACCTATATATCTGGCATGTATCTCTCTATTTAGACTTACAAAGATCCCTTGCGGAGAATATAGGTAAGAGCACAAACTTTGACACTATTAACCTATATATCTGGCACGTATCTCTCTATTTAGACTTACAAAGATCCCTTGCGGAGAATATAGGTAGAGCACAAACTTTGACACTATTAACTTATATATCTGGCATGTATCTCTCTATTTAGACTTACAAAGATCCCTTGCGGAGAATATAGGTAGAGCACAAACTTTGACACTATTAACCTATATATCTGGCACGTATTTCTCCATTTAGACTTACAAAGATCCCTTGCGGAGAATATAGGTAGAGCACAAACTTTGACACTATTAACCTATATATCTGGCACGTATTTCTCCATTTAGACTTACAAAGATCCCTTGCGGAGAATATAGGTAGAGCATTCTCGATTTTGAAGGGGTGTCAAAATTATTTGTAGCAGGAAATGTGCGAAATAAATGATTTATCCGGACTGAAGAGCATGGTTAATGAAAAAAATTGTATGTTTATGTAGCGGGTTGTAACTACTTTTCTTCTTTTCCTTCCTTTTCGTGTCACGTGATTCTAGCTTCTGATATTAAAAAAACAAGAACAAAAAAAAGCTAGCGAAATAAATATTAGAGAAATTAGGCCTTTCGAAAAAACAAATCAACACCAATGAGCTGTTATAAAAAGATCAACAGCGTATCCAAACTAATGAGAAGAGTAACATAAATTAAGTATATAAGAATGGCACTCTTAAGTTTGCTTAATATATCAGCTTGACATTTATTTATCACTATAAACATTTGAACGGCTGATCCTATATTTGCTTTTTATAAATCTTATCCAGCCAATATGTGCCAGTCGATTTTCAGTTGTATTTTTCTACGAAATTAAAGTGGTCAGCCCATGAGGACAGACTGTAAGTGCTAAAAAGATATTAATTCCTAAACACTGCAATAAAAAGTTACGATTTATTGTCGCTTATATCAAAGTTGTCCGATTAAGTGTTGTCTCAGTGTATCTGACGTTTCGAAATATTTGTCCAACGATTAGAGGGAAGATGAATCATCCATCAAAGTCAACCTCGTGCTAAGCTAAACAGCGACACAACTGACGTAATTTGAACAACCCCCTCTCAATCCAATCGCGTGCTCTGACGCTAAACAACGAGTGGGACAAATAGAAGGCGTTTATTTGTCCTTTGTGGGAGAAACTTGTGCTCTGTTCTTTACTGGAGAGGGAGGAAGTGTGAAGCCAAAAGAAGGGGGAGCGCTAAGTAAAATGGAATGAGTAGGGATGCGACAGCTCGAATTTATTATGGACAGATGACAAAAAGTAATTACTTCAGTGACGTATTATCAAAATTCCAAACTTTATGAACTCCTGCCGTTCGTCTGAAAACGAGCTAGTCAGATTATGCTGTAGAACGGCTGTATATGGCAGTGGATCTCCTGCTGGGAATTCCATCAGTCAAATTTGTTGTAAATACAATCTTCACAGGAATCTTGACCAATATTTCTTCGATGTAAAAAGCCCTAGATTGGCCCAAGAGCCAGTGCTATTAGAGACTTTATCCGCTTCGGGGAGACATCAGGAGGTGACGACAGAGTAGATATAAATATTATTATTTCCCACCTCTGTACATATTAATTATCTGTATAACTACTGATGTCTGTAACTGTTGTATCGATAAATGGTAGGAATATATATACATACGAGTCATTGACTGAGCGTTAGTCAAAGATTCGAATCAAAGGAATTGTGTTAGCAATCGCTTTGTATTCTAATAAAAGACAATATTACAAATAAACAAAAGTAAACGGATAAAGAACGCAGTATCAAACATAACTCAAGAAAACAGAAACTATTTGTTTACAGGTTATAACTTATGTGAAGTTTAACCGTGAAAGGGTAGTAATCAATGTGATACTTCACTTTTAGCTTAGTTTAGATAATCTCAACATACCAGTCATCCATGCAATACATCAAACCTGCCAGAAGGCGATAAGGCAAGAAGTTAGGCGAAGTTTGGTTTGGATTTCGCGCAAAGCTACACGAGGACTATCTGCGCTATCCGTCCCTAATTTAGCAGTGAACGACTAGAGGGAAGGCAGCTAGTCATCACCACCCACTGCTAACTCTTGGGCTACTCTTTAACCAACGATAGTGGGATTGACTGACACATTATAACACCCCCACGGCTGAAAGGGCGAGCATGTTTGGTAGGATCGAACCACCGCCCTAACCATTTGGCCAATTAGGCGAAGTGAACACTATTCTCGTAACTAAGATTCAAAGCTAAAGTGAACTATCTAAACATACTAATCAAGATTTGAAAAATATGTCAGTTGGACGTGTTAAAAAGTCATAATGATACTATAAATTTGTATGAAAATTCCATAGTAATTCTACGTTAAGGTACAAATTTTGTATACAAATAACGTAGAATATAGTACTGAAGCACTACCATACACTGCTACTATATAAAGAATTGTAAAGCTGTCTCATGTTTTTATTCTTGTTTTTGAGACAGATAGGTGACTCATACTCCACCACAACAATGGACTGCAGTTTAACATCTATAAAAACGTGTCATTTACCCAACTTAGCCTCAAAGTACACCCTGTTAGAAAATATTATTAATTTAGACCTACTTGAGTTTCGTCTTAATAAACCAATGGAGTTGGGATTAAGGCCTGCAGTCCTTAAGCCTCTTAGTAGAGGCACAAGTTTGAGTTTTTCTTGGTATAATTATTATTATTCTCAGCTGAATCACAACAATAATGTCTGTTTTTTTTTTAGAGTAAAACCACATTGAGACTTCTGTTGTGTTCACCGCGGGGAATCAAACCCCCGATTTTGGGGACGAATCACAACAAAAAACAACGATTGTTCTAGTTTGTAATTTTTCTTAGAGGCAAACTCGCCAATGGTATTAAGACTAAGACAGTTATATAAACATTTTAAATACCTTCACATTTTGTAATAAAAAAAACGTTTCGGACTGATATTTAAGATAAAAAAATGTTTTCTAATTCCTCTGTCGTGACCCCATTGGCGTAGTGAACTTAAAAACGTTTCCAAGTATGTTAAGACTGCATCTTCACCTTGTCAGTAGCCAATTTTCTTTGTTCTTCGTGGTCTTCTATATTTCCTATTTTCATTTTTATTAAAGGCAAACTGGTTCTCTATATTTTATTGTTATACATGGTTATCAGAAAAGTAGGCGACTAAGACTTTTGACTAACACAAAGAAGAGTGCTTTGTCTATAAGATATTGGGCATAGTGGTTAAGCCTGTCGAATTCTAGTACGTTTTCCAGATGCACACAACTTTCAATTTGAAATCTATCACGAATTCTTGTAAGATAAACTAGTTGGATCTCGATTTAGTCGGTGGGCTTCTTATAAGTGAGGAGGCACGTGAGTATCAAGCGTGTATGGTGGGTGATGAACGTGCATAGTTCCGTGTTTTAAGTGCTGCAAGGAAGTTAATGTCAACGGCCCTGGTTGCTCTATCAAATGCTCTTTGATAAGTCATTTGAATAACAACAATAGGATGTCCTGGGACCTTGCAAAGTCCTTCTAACTCTTGTTTTTTTTGGGGGGGGGTGCACTTGCCTGTTCTATCAACTCTTCCAAAACAGATCCGTTATATTCATATCCGATATCCTATAACTCGGATGCTATGTTCCAACTTTCTTCTCCTTGTAACGTTTCTCCGATAACTATACCTTACAGTCATCGAACTATATCAAAATTGGCGTTTTGATATTTGATGGCTAAACTACATAAACTGCTGATTGAATGCTAATTGTTGGGCATCAGGTTCATAGTAAACCATTTTACACCCCTGCATTGTTGGGCATAGGGTTCATAGTAAACCATTTTACACCCCTGCATTGTTGGGCATCGGGGTTATAGTAAACCATTTTACACGCCTGCATTGTTGGGCCCAACAATGCAGGCGTGTAAAATGGTTTACTATAACCCCGATGCCCAACAATGCAGGGGTGTAAAATGGTTTACTATGAACCCTGATGCCCAACAATGCAGGGGTGTAAAATGGTTTACTATGAACCTGATGCCCAACAATGCAGGCGTGTAAAATGGTTCACTATAACCCTGATGCCCCAACAATGCAGGGGGTGTAATATGGTTTACTATGAACCCGATGCATCAGGTTCATAGTAAACCATTTTACACCCCTGCATTGTTGGGCATCAGGTTCATAGTAAACCATTTTACACCCCTGCATTGTTGGGCATCAGGTTCATAGTAAACCATTTTACACCCCTGCGTAGTTGGGCATCAGGTTCATAGTAAACCATTTTACACTCCTGCGTTGTTGGGCATCAGGTTCATAGTAAACCATTTTACGCCCCTGCAGAAGTAATAGCGTGGAGATCAATCAGATCACAGATTTTGTCATGTATTTGTAAGAGATAATCCATTGTTGTTGAGCTAAAGCATTGTCTAGTTTGATATGCACAAGATATTTCGACTAGTTGATTGTTAAACCTAAGTTTGGGGTGGTATAGGAGAGATCTTTCTTTAATTGCTCAGGATTGTCAGAATATCTTTCAGACCTCATGTAGTGTTCTGTAGCACCAGATTTAGTCCTCATGTGGTGTTATATAGCACCAGAATTCTCTACAATCCGTGAAAAGTCTTTCTATCCAAAACAGATTTCCTAGTCAGACCCGTACGCAGAATGTTTCAAATGAGGGTTCTAATTTGTGAGATCAAAAGCCAACACATATTACGCGAAGCACGATCATACTAATGCTACAGGGCTCTGGGGGCATGCATCCCAGAAAATTTGTACAAAATAGGTGCTATGAGATAAAATCTGGAAGCAATTTTGCATGAAATATAGCTTAGATAATCGAATGGTTGTTTACATAAAATTCACGAACATCCAAAACGTTAAATACCATAAGCTATAATTATATAAGAATATTTTTTTACATCACAAAAATAGGGGTTTCGACCCCCTCTTCGGGTAGTGAATGAGTTCCCAGAACCCATCGATTAACAGTTGGTTTAACTTCTGAATGTCTTGTTGTAATTTAACAAAAGGCTCTTTCCTCAGTGGCAGTGTTAATGTGAATGTCTTGTTGTAATTTAACAAAAGGCTCTTTCCTCAGTGGCAGTGTTAATGTGAATGTCTTGTTGTAATTTAACAAAAGGCTCTTTCCTCAGTGGCAGTGTTAATGTGAATGTCTTGTTGTAATTTAACAAAAGGCTCTTTCCTCAGTTGCAGTGTTAATGTGAATGTCTTGTTGTAATTTAACAAAAGGCTCTTTCCTCAGTTGCAGTGTTAATGCACTTTATGATTGTTGAATTTTTGGCGCATTATGTGCTTTATTTTGTATATCAAAATAATAATTAATAAATTGACACTTTCATTTCAAATGAACCTAAATGTCTACTAGATGAACCACAGTTTGGTCCAGGAAAGAAAATTTTACTGCCTTAAACTGTTTCTATAGTAATATATATAGAATATTTTTATACCATCACAGTTGGAATTATATATATATCTGTATTTAGTGCTTGTAGACTTTTAGTTTCGTTTCACTGATAATTATATTTCGTTTTTTTTAAACTTTTCGGTAGAGCGAGGCTGTAGGCTAGTTCCTTCCCTCTAGTATATCAGTTCAAAATTAGGGAGGCTATGTGCAAGTAGTCCTTATGTAGCTTTGCGCGACAGTTCTGGCCTGGTGGTTCGGGCGCTGGACTCGCATTCTGCGGGTCGCGGGTTCGAATCTCTGTCACAATTAACATGCTCGCCCTTTTAGGCGTGGGGGCGATATAATGTGACAGTCAATCAAACTATTCGTTAGTAAGAGAGTAGTAGCCTAAAAGTTTATCACTGCTAAATTAGGAATGGCTAATACAAATAGCCCTCGTGTAGCTTTGCGCGAATTTCAAACCAAACCAGCGATAATTCTAAACAAACAAACTTTTACGTTGATAAACCTGATAAAACTTAAAATGTACAATAATGAAGTCATCGATTCGGTAAAAAAATAGTAAATCAGTCGTTTCTGAGAAACATAGCGCATAAAAGACGGCAGAACCCGCTCTACATTTCAGGGCGTCAGCATAACTACCTGTTCTTCATTAGTGCCATCTCTTCTCAATAACTCATACAAGCTGATAGGAAACGACACCATTCTGTGTACGCTAATACAATAGCTGCTGACAAGAAAGTAATCTAACGTACTACAGGAAGCAACTCTGAGCTGCAAGTCTCGTAATCAGAATCTGTATTTTTTAATTAATGTAGTTCCGCTAAAGTATTGTTAGTTAAATGGTTTATTGCAATGAAGCCTGCTTTAGTAAAGATGCTTTCTTCTGATGGTTTATTTATTAAACTAAGATAAGTTTCTGACCTTAAATACTCGGTGTTTTATTATATGTTAATAATCGAGCTAGTGATTTAAAAATGACATTTGAAAGTCAAATGTATTAATTATTTTACCCTCACTCGCGAAAATTCAACAAAACATGTAATATCTAATACCGTAGAGTAATAATTAGACGTCTAATTTGAGACTTAATTTTTAAAATGCCTTTGGGTTGGAGGGGGAGGGGGAGAAAGGTAAGTCGCCTTAAACGCTGCGCTAGTGCGCAAAATCTTAATTATTAAAGTTATGCAGTTACAAAGGAGTAATATTCCGGAAATTGAACGTAAAAACAATTACACATCTAGGCCTAATGTTCATTCAGGTTGTTATATTTTATAAACGATACTACGTGTGTAATGTTATATTATGGACGTAAGTCGATCACACTTTGAAGAATATTTATAATCATTCCAGAGACCTGCCTATATTATCGTTACTCGTAATTAAAGATTTCTAATCTTTTGAAAAACGATGTCAAATGTCTCATAATAATAATAATAATAATATGGAAACTGGATGAAAAAAAGAAGGAAAAGACAATAAAGCAAACTCCAGTACTAGGGGCGGAAAGTTTTCGGAATATTGGTTTATCCCCAATTATTAGAATTTCTGTTAATATTACTACACATTAGACAAAACTACCTAAAACTATAAAATACTGTTAGGACAACGGAAGTCACTTGACGCTAGTAACACGTCATGAGATTCTAGAAAGATCATGTCCGTTCTGTCTCTATCTCTTCAATCTGCAATTATTCATATCTATGCCATCACTTCTCGACAGTCTTATATATACGAAATAGAGGGCGTCTGGAAAACACTCGAGGCTTCATGGACAATTGAGTTAAAATGACTGTGGAAATTAAGTGTATTGCAAAGTTGAATTGAGAAATAATAAACGAGTTTTAATTAAGAAAAAACTTGTATCCTAAGTGTTTTTTTTTTGAAAGAATTTCTACGGAAAATTAACCAACGACCGGAGACATAACAATATATATATAGAGTTAAACAAATTTCTCGCTATATTTCTTATCTACAAATGACTAGGTAGTATAAATGTGATTTTTACATTTACGATTTTTTTCTATTACATTTCATAGTCTGTCTTATTTATCTGCTTGAATATTTGAGGTAGCCACCTACTGGCGTAAAGCATCATGGTACTACTCATATTGTAAATGCTAGTTTTTAGAAACATTTTATTTAGTAAAACATAAAACAAGAAAAAAAACACGAAAGCATGTTAAGCATTTACTTCTCAATTAGGTTGATTTACTAAGAAGTAAGAGGGCTTATTTAATGATTTTATAGAATGAATTATAGAAAGAGTTACTTCAGATGTCTTGGATAGACTACTTATAGATCACCGGAAGAAATGAACTGTTTAGTAACAAAATTATTGTAGTTGGTGAAGGTTTCAGGCAAGTTCTCCCAGTCTATGTACCGATGAAATCTTGGAAGGTTTGTCAAAAAAAAGTGAAAATAACAAAATTTATGAGAATTGGACTCGAACATCAAAAGTTCAGTGAATGGTTACAAAATTTGGGAAACGGGCAAACGGAATAAGTTCCTCAATTACCAGAAAAATGTTTTAAAATACTGTTTCGACAGCCGGGGTCACGTGACGCTAGTAACACGTCATCTTATCGAACGTTCACGTCCCTTCCTGAAATATCGAGAGCCTACTAGATATACAGTAGTCTTATATATATATAAACCGTTAAGAACTGACGGCAAGGTAATGTAATGTGTAATTGAACTGCGGACAGAGTATTGTTGAGCACGTGAGACGTCTGGGAATTATAGCGTTTGTTATAGCGCGACTGTTGAAATTAAGTGTATCGCAAAGTTGTATTGAGAAAGAATAATCCAGTTTTATTTAAGAAATGACTTGTATCGGTAAAGTTTCTTCGGAAATAATTTTTACGGAAAATTGGCTTAACTAATTAACTAACAATACCAATAAAGCGTGTAACTGAAGGTGATTTAATTAAAGACATGTTTGGCAAAATTTAATTTCTGAAAATGTTAAAAACAAAATGATAGGACAATATTATGTCCAAAAAATACACATTGTATAAAATCAACAAAGATATTTTAGAAAACATTTTAATAGGAAAATCGAAGGAAAAGTTATTTTGGGGTGGACAGTACTGTCACTGAGAGTCCAAACAAGTACAGTAATATACCACCAGAATATATCAATAGTTTAAACCCTGCTTGCTCACTGCCACATAGGTTGATATTAAAAATTGGAACGATAATCACGTTGATTAGAAACATAGATATTAAGAGAAATTTAGTAGAGTTCGTTTCATATTAATATGATTGAAACAGAGATATGGACACTTGTGAGGTCCAATCTAAAAGTTTTGATTCCAAGAACTGATTTGACTCTGTTAGTCCAACAATGCAATTTAACATCTAGCGAAGGCATTTTACGATAAGAATCACTTTTGCGACGAGTACCGATAAAGCTGAATGCCAAACGTTTGATAAAATAAGCCTAGATTTACCGGAAACACTTTTGAGCCATGAACAACTTTATGCTGCATTTTCAAAAGTCAAAAGTTTTACAGATATCAAAGTTAAAATTTCAAAAATAACAAGTAAAGAAAGCTCGCTAACAAAAGTTATTGTACAATAAATGTTGTCTGCAAAGAAATCTTGCAAGATGAATAGCATAAAACCAAGTAAGAGATGGCACTGAAAATAGTATTAGCGCGGGTAATGCTAATGTGTATATTTTTTTCTTTATTGCTATTATATGACCTTACGGATTTATGTTAATCATTCAGAAGCGTCGAAACCAGGGTGCTGTAGCACTCTCACTTTTACATATTTGACTTACATAACAACTATAAATTATAATATCATATTAATTTTCTGGGGGGCATGCTCCCAAACTCACCTAAATTGAGCTGCTTTTAGCCACTCCTTATACTTTCAATCTCTCATTGTAAAATCTTCATTATTAGCCAAGCACCCTCACTTTCTAAATCTTTTTTTTTACACCACTTTCATTAATTTAAAAAGAAAAAAGACTGTTTGTTTGGTAAGGGCCCGGCATGAACAGGTGGTTAAGGCACTCGACTCGCAATCTGAGGGTCGCGGGTTCGAATCCCTGTCACACCAAACATGCTCGCCCTTTCAGCCATGGGGGCT
>NW_013666134.1:32566-34820 GCF_000517525.1 Limulus polyphemus
CCCTGTGACTGCAATTCAATTACTCACTACCTACACACACATTGTTGTCACGTTGTGAGCGTCTTATATATATACCAGACAAATATATATCTAGTAAATGCTAGAGCATTCACGAAGGAACAAGATACTTCTAGAAAATACGTGGCGTCACACTAGTTACGTGACCTCGCTGATGCAACAATACTTATAAACGACAAGTGTGTTGGTCATATTAATATATCTCTCGTATGTTTCATGTCATTTCAGGGGTAGTTTGGTTCTTCACCGTGACGTAAAGTTCTAATGCATTCTTTGATTCACAGTACCCTCTGCTGTGTTTCACCTATTCAAGGTTAATCGCTCCAGCTTGTATTAGCAAGTCAAAGAAATACGGTTCGTCCTCTTATAATAGTGATTTGTATAAATATTTAAGATGTTTTTGAGGCCTTTTAAACTCACCATATAGTGAATTAAAGTACTTTAGGTTTGTGAATAAAACTATGGCATTGTGCCTAATTTATCACTCAGTATTACACAGTGGAACAACTGTTTAATGGTTATATTACAGACTTATTTTCTTTTCACCAAAGGTAAAATTGAAAAAAACAAAAACACAAAAAAACATGCAACATGTCGCCTTCCCTATAGGGAGGCTTAATAAATCACGTACAAATGAGCATCATGAATATAGAAATTAATAAGCACTCTCAAATTATTGATCAAATCTTTTTGTCCTTCTCTCTTCAGTCCACAATACAAGGTGAATTTATAAAGAAATCATTTGTAGTAAAATACTTTTTATCATGCAACCCTGGAGTTCAGACAGATACATTGTTACGTTCAATTTTGCTTGGGTGATTTCTAAAATGTGCAACAAAACTGCTAATAGCCAGTTGACGGGAAGGTCGCTAAACCTCGGGATTCAAAACGTTGTTCATTAAGCTGTCACTCTGTAACCGTTCGCTACAACGCGACAAGTTAGCACGTCACTACTAAGTGCAACAACCGTCCTCTCCTGTCTTTGTTCAGAGGCGGCAGAAGGGATTCGTTCAATATGCCAAACGAGGCGAAACATCGTGTTTACTGTGTTCTGCGAGACTCTGTGTGTTCATTAGAAGTGAGAAATCTCAGAATTCTCTTTTTTTGTTCGGTCCCCCGATGGGTCAGCGGTAAGTTTACGGACTTGCAACGCTAAAATTCGGGGTTCTATTCTCCGCGGTGGACACAGCAGCTAGCCAGATTTAGCTTTTGCTCTAAAACAAACAAATAAAACCATTTTTTTAAATTCAATTTCCTCTCTTATTGACAGGAAATAAACGTTACTTTGAAATACTTGTTTTTTTCAAGAGGACGTAAACTTCATACTGATCTTCTCTTTTGAAACTAAGTTAAAGATCTCACATTGATCTACTCTCTTATAACCAAGATATCAATCTACTCTCTTATAAAGAAGGATATCAATCTACTCTCTTATAACCAAGATATCAATCTACTCTCTTATAGAGAAGGATATATGCAGAATATAAACTTAACTTTGACTTTCTAATCACCAGAGTCCATAGAATTCACATTAGTCACCTATCCTATTGAATATTGATATCTCATTGATCTACTCTCTTATAACCAGGATATCAATCTACTCTCTTATAGAGAAGGATATCCATCTACTCTCTTATAACCAGGATATCAATCTACTCTCTTATAAAGAGGGATATCAATCTACTCTCTTATAACCAGGATATCAATCTACTCTCTTATAAAGAGGGATATCAATCTACTCTCTTATAATCAGGATATCAATCTACTCTCTTATAATCAGGATATCAATCTACTCTCTTATAGAGAAGGATATCCATCTACTCTCTTATAACCAGGATATCAATCTACTCTCTTATAACCAGAATATCAATCTACTCTCTTATAACCAGGATATCAATCTACTCTCTTATAACCAGAATATCAATCTTCTCTCTTATAACCAGGATATCAATCTACTCTCTTATACCCAGAATATCAATCTACTCTCTTATAACCAGGACATCAATCTACTGTCTTATAGAGAAGGATATCAATCTACTCTCTTATAACCAGGATATCAATCTACTCTCTTATAACCAGGATATCAATCTACTCTCTTATAACCAGGATATCAATCTACTCTCTTATAGAGAAGGATATATGCAGAATATAAACTTAACTTTGACTTTCTAATCACCAAAGTCCATAGAATGCACATTAGTCTCCTATCCTATTAAATATTGATATCTCATTTATC
>NW_013666134.1:34830-39375 GCF_000517525.1 Limulus polyphemus
CCTCTTATAACCAGGATATCAATCTACTCTCTTATAGAGAAGGATACCAATCTACCCTCTTATAACCAGGATATCAATCTACTCTCTTATAGAGAAGGATACCAATCTACTCTCTTATAACCAGGATATCAATCTACTCTCTTATAGAGAAGGATATCAATCTACTCTCTTATAACCAAGATATCAATCTACTCTCTTATAATCAGGATATCAATCTACTCTCTTATATCCAGAATATCAATCTACTCTCTTATAACCAGGATATCAATCTACTGTCTTATAGAGAAGGATATCAATCTACTCTCTTATAACCAGGATATCAATCTACTCTCTTATAGAGAAGGATATCAATCTACTCTCTTATAGAGAAGGATATCAATCTACTCTCTTATAACCAGGATATCAATCTACTCTCTTATAGAGAAGGATATCAATCTACTCTCTTATAACCAGGATATCAATCTACTCTCTTATAGAGAAGGATATATGCAGAATATAAACTTAACTTTGACTTTCTAATCACCAAAGTCCATAGAATGCACATTAGTCTCCTATCCTATTAAATATTGATATCTCATTTATCTGCTCCTTTATTACCACTCAAGAAACTTCTTGCTGATTAACTCTCTGTATAGTACGTATTAACGTAATATGTTAATTACATTTACCAGTAGAAACTGTACATAGGTCTATTTTTTTAAATCAGCACTTTATAAAACGGGGTTTGTATTTAAACATACCCTTCACGTCCCTCATCTAAACATCCATGTTGTTATTTCACAGTGGTATGTTTGTATTTAAACGTACCCTTCACGTCCCTCATCTAAACATCCATGTTCTTATTTCATAGTGGTATGTTTGTATTTAAAGATACCCTTCACGTCCCTCATCTAAACATCCATGTTCTTATTTCATAGTGGTATGTTTTATTTTAAGCACAAAGCTGCACAACGGGCTATTTGCACTCTGCCCAACCAAAGTGATCGAAACATTTTAAGCCTTCAAGTTTACCGCTGAGAATGGGGTTGGAGTGAATACAACGATATCTGAGAACAGGTTTGTGTAATAATGTGCTCGACAAATGATGTAACGTTGTTTGTTTCTCTTAGGCTGAAAATTCTTTATAGCAAAAACTGATATAGGTGTATATAATTTAATTGTTTTGCATAAAGATATCTCTTTAAATTAACTCTTGGACTTCGGTTTATGTTTTTATATTTTATGGAGTTATAACTTTGTTGTTTTTTGTTTTTTTTTGCTGTAACTGTTCTTAAACTTTTTGAATTAAACTGAGTCTTTACTTTACATTTTATACCTGAAAAAAAAAAAACTATAGAACAGGATACTTTCTAATACTCTGCGTCGACGGAAGATATCTGTAGTTACCGTATTTTTCGGAATATAAGACGCACCCTTATTTTGAAGACAAAGTTTTGGGGAAAACTTTACTATACTAACGTTACTAACTCCATTACTATAATTTATTTTTTTATTATTTAAGGAGCATTATAAATAGTTATGTTTTTTAAAAAAAGAAAAACTACTATCGTTACAAATAACACATTCAATTGAACTAAACTATGCATGCCTAATTAAATATGTTTACACATGGCTTGTGTATATCGTATATATACATATATATATTATTCATACTTTCGGTGTATAGGACGCAAGCAGATTTTGACATCATATTTTGGGGTAAAAAAAAGTGCGTCTTATACACCGAAAAATACGGTAAATTTGTCATCGTTTTTTTGTTGTAAAATGAAATTCTAAACGTTCTAAACAAATAAACTGTAAAAATAAAACTGCCCCCTCAGTGGCACAGCGGCATGTCTGCGGACTTACAACGCTAGAAACCGGGTTTCGATACCCGTGGTGGGCAGAGCACAGATAGCCCATTGTTTAGCTTTGTGCATAACTACAAACAAACAAAAATAAACCTACCCTAAGAGACGGTATTTGTTTGGTTTATTATAATATAGTTATACATTGAGCCAGTTACGCAATGTCCCTCGTAGAAATCGAACCCCGGATTTGTAAGTCCTTAAAGTTCAAACAGTGGCAGTGAAAACTTTCTTTTCAACTCATACCAAACAGAACAAGCTATTTAATTAATTTTCATTTTTTTATGCTTGAGACATGCAGTGTGCCTATAAAAAAACTACATATTTGAAATTATTATATCTTAAAAAATACAAGTCTTAAGGGGAATTAAATTTCCCCAGAGGCACATTAGGTATCAAAAGTTTTATTCAGGAACCTTTTTTTAGACATCGTACACCAAAACCTGTCACACAAGTCAATCGACACACTTTCCGTTACTCACAATTAGCATATCAATCCTGTCCCTAAATGAAACTACTGCAAGCATCATATTTTCTGGGCAATTTTCACTGGTCGTCGCAATATGTTCTGGGCAATTTTCACTGATCGTCGCAATATGTTCTGGGCCATTTTCACTGGTCGTCGCAATATGTTCTGGGCAATTTTCACTGATCGTCGCAATATCCTGCACATTGTTTGGAACCAATATCTATTGTTGAAAGAGAGAAAAATAATCGAACAGGGATTGTAACATGGCTTTAAAACACTCTGTATGCCGCGTTTAGACTTTCCCAGATAAAACGTATAGTCCTTAAAGTGTCTGTATTTGTTTTCTTTATAATTATTATGTAGTTCTACTTAGAAGCAGGTTTTGCAATGGACTTGACAATAATTTATTGTTGGTGTAAATGGCTTGAATTTGACTCAACTTCCTAATGGCCATCCTAATTTACTGTCGAAAACACAAGTAGAGTAATTTGCCATGAACGATACATGTAGATTGTTAGATCTAATAAACGCGTGTTGATTTCCAAGCACTACAGAACACCTTCAATATTTGCCTGGAGTACTTTCATGAGTTACTGTGTTCGCGAACAGTTTAAACTAGTCAAGTCTGTTCAGTAGTTTCATGAGTTACTGTGTTCGCGAACAGCTTAAACTAGTCAATTCTGTTCAGTAGTTTCATGAGTTACTGTGTTCGCGAACAGCTAAAATTAGTCAAGTATGTACAGTACTTTCATGAGTTACTGTGTTCGCGAACAGCTTAAACTAGTCAATTCTGTTCAGTAGTTTCATGAGTTACTGTGTTCGCGAACAGCTAAAATTAGTCAAGTATGTACAGTAGTTTCATGAGTTACTGTGTTCGCGAACAGCTTAAACTAGTCAAGTATGCACAGTAGTTTCATGAGTTACTGAATTCGCGAACAGCTAAAATTAGTCAAGTCTGTACAGTAGTTTCATGAGTTACTGTGTTCGCGAACAGCTAAAATTAGTCAAGTCTGTACAGTAGTTTCATGAGTTACTGTGTTCGCGAACAGCTAAAATTAGTCAAGTCTGTACAGTAGTTTCATGAGTTACTGTGTTCGCGAACAGCTAAAATTAGTCAAGTATGAATCACACCAATCGAATTATAGATCTATAAGTACAGAAACTAATTATTTTATCGATTGTTTTATGAGGAAATAGTACTGAACAGACCTAAGATAAGTTGTCGATTTTTTTAGTGTAAAGATACAAACACAGCTGGAATTCGAATCCCGAATTTTGACGCTGGAGTTCCGCAAAGTTCCAAATGACCGATGGACGACCTGACCTATTGGTTGGAAGTACAACATTACACGATTTAGTTATTCTCTTTCGAATATGTATGTTTTTTCATAACACATCGTGAGTAACTGCGATTCGTGGTCAACACAGAGGTTTAACGTAGTAATATACGAAGTTTCGAAGGCCATTCTGTTTGTAACTTATATAAAAATTAAAATCCTACAAACTACGTGGCTGAAAATAAACGTGACAAGACATATATGAAAGCAGAAAGAGACATTTTGAATTATTTCTACGATATGATATAAAAGTCAGAAATTCTACATTACGAAGACGCCCTGAATTATTTAAACCTCACTGGGGTATATGCAGACCCTATCAAATAAACTATCCACTGGCCATTGATTATTGGGCTAGCCGAAAGAACCATCACCATCTCGTGCACTTGTGTTCTCGTTGTTATGGCAACGACATTGATTTCTGCAAAACAATATTATCAGTTACTATTACTGTAGTCACTTTTAAACTACACTATGAAAGTCCAAACAAGAAACTAAGCTTGGTATAAGTTCAAGCTAAGAAAGTTTTAGGTGCTAAAATCCGGGATTCGATCCCCCCGTGGTAGACAGAGCGTGGACAGTCTGTTTTGTAGCTTCGTTCTAAAATAAGGTGTTTTACGTTTATCTACAGAGGCTACAGCGATATTCATCTTTGAGAATTCTGAAAAACTTGATAAAAAGTTGTTCATTATACTGATGCTAATCTATGTTCATTACTTCTTCACGCAAGATGATTATTTTAGTTCGTGTTTATTTAGTTTCCTCCTACGAAACTTTAAGATTCAACATCCTGAGATTAGAACTTTCAAATAATATTTCATATTGTTGCGTCAGCGAGGTCACGTAACTAGTGTCACGCCACCTCTCGAACCTTCGGGAATAGTCGGGAGAT
>NW_013666134.1:39385-43335 GCF_000517525.1 Limulus polyphemus
TAAGAGGGTGACAACGTGACGGGACAATGTGTGTAGGTAGTGAGTAGTTGAACTGCAGTCAGGAAGTATTGTTGAAGTTAACGTTCGTTGTTAAAACGTTTGTAAAAGAGCGACTGTTGAAAATAACTTATCGGTAAAGTTATATTCAGAAAGAATAAACCAGTTTTATTAAGTAAGGACTTGTGTCGCTAAAGTTTCGTTGGAAAGAAGTTACGGAAAATCAATTAACAAACGGAGACGTAACAATATTCTTCTTTGAAAGGTAAACTGTTTGTTATGAAATTGGCTACTCATTTAAAACAGCTGTTGTTGATTTAAAATGTGATTTTCAAATTCAATCGAAAAAATATATTTTTAATTCTCGAAACTAAAGCAACTCCTCAAACTATTTGACATAGTGTGTTGTATGTACATGTAGAAGTAATGTTGAGTCACTAATTAGCAAAATATACTTATTACAAGCATGATGGATGCGAGTCAGGCAGTGTGGTGGTTAAATCATAGGCCGAATTGCTGTTATCAATACCGATATTAAAATGAATTGTATTTAGCCTCTAGTAACTTAGTTATGTCTGGGTTTATTTGTTTATTAGTAATCAAAAATGTACCTATCCTTTATAACTGTCCCTCAATGGCTCAGTGCTAAATTTGAATGCTTATAACACTAAAACTAGGTTTCGATATTCGTGGAGAACGAAGCACAAATAGCCCAATGTCTAGCTGTGCGGTTAACAACAAACAAACAAACGAAACTTTATAACAGGTGGCGCTGTTCGTGGTTTAGACAGACATTGTTTCCATACATTGAATATACGATATTGTACCTAAAGCCAATGTACTCGATATAACTTAAAATGAAATTATAATAATATTCTAGAACAGAATGTTGAATGATCAGTTTTGTCTATATATTTAACTTCCCATTGAACATTTTCATTCATAATTAATCACGTTTTCTCTATCATTTTCATCTGTATTAATGACATTTTACGCAAAGTTATTCGACGGCTATCTGCGCTAGCTGCCCCTAACTTAGAAGTGATAGATTAGAGAGAAGGCTTCTAGTCAACATTAACAACCGCCAATTTTTGGGCTACTCTTTAAGAGCGAATAGTGGGATTGACCGTTACATCATAACACTCCTCACGAATGAAAGGACGACCATATTCGGTAACAGATTTCGATCCCGCGACTCGCAGATAGTGGGTCAAGCGCTCTAATCGTTAAGCCTAACATTTAACGCTTGTAATTCGCCTTATTATATTACTTACCAATTATTTTTGTTTGTTTTTTTGAAGTTAAGCATAAAGCTACACAATGGGCTATCTGTGCTCTGCCCACCAAGAGTATCGAAACCCGGTTTCTAGCGTTGTAAGTCCGCAGACATGCCGCTGTGCCACTGGGGGGGGGGGGGCTTACCAATTATATAGTTCATGCTGTGGTTCATTAAGCCTATATACATAACTGTTCTTTTATAGCTGTTACGTTGGAAGGACGTTGAGTTACAGACATTTATGACAGCTTTAATTAAGGACTAATAACTGTAAATAAATATGGGCATTAATAATTTACAGAGATCAAAAGGTATCCCGGAGAAACCACTAACCCTTAAAATGGCTATTTGGGTTATGGTTTTCATTATATAGATTTTGAGATACAACTAAATCCATACTTTACACTGCGAACTCAATATCTGGTGACTAAGAAGCACTCTTTTTTTTTTCGCTTTAATGTTAAAATTTTTCATCTTTAAATTATGACAGTTTTAAAAAAATTGTTTGATTTTATTTGCGAAAACTGAATGAAGAAAGTCTTTCGTGGAGATTCTTGCAATTACCTGGACTGTTTTGTTGTACTTTTAGCTGTAAACTCTTCACACACTTTCGAGTATCCCATATTTCTTCGACCCCAACGAGATTCAACAACCGTATAAGCCACACTACAAATATTTCAGCACACTCACGCGCTCTGAATGCGAAAGGTACGAGCGACCCTTTACGTCAGCGGTTCTTTTGCACGAAGAACAACAGCTTGTGGCTGAGAGTTCAGATAAATCCCGTGGCTTTACTCGAGCATGCCTGTACGCGCTCACAGAATAAACAAAATCTCGTTTCTGTCTAACCGCGAGAAGACTTGAAACGCGGTAGTTACATAATCACAGCGTAAAAATAAAATAAAAGTAGGCATATTTTTCTATGAAATATCCTCTCCTCACCTACATTAAGTAAATTAACAAGTTTATTGCTACAACGCATTTTAAACCAAAGTAGTTTAACAACGTATTTTAAACCTCAATAGTTTATTGCAACAACGTATTTTAAACCAAGGTAGTTTACTTTAATAACGTATTTTCAACCTTAATAGTTGCTTTAACAACGTTTTATAAACTTATATAATTTACTGCAACACGCATTTTAAATCAAGGTAGTTTACTTTAACAACGTATTTTAAACCTATGTAATTTACTGCAACAACGCATTTTAAACCAAAGTAGTTTACTTTAACAACGTATTTTAAACCAAAGTAGTTTGCTTTGACAATGTATTTTAAACCTAAATAGTTTGCTTTAACAACGTATTTTAAACCAAAGTAGTTTACTTTAACAAGGTATTTTAAACCTAAATAGTTTGCTTGAACAACGTATTTTAAACTAAATTAGTTTACTTTAACAACGTATTTTAAAGCTAAATAGTTTGCTTTAACAACGTATTTTAAATCAAATTAGTTTATTTTAACAACATATTCTAAACCTAAATAGTTTACTTTAACAACGTATCTTAAACTAAAGTAACCTACTGCAACATTGCATTCTAAGCCAAAATAACGATGCCATTGCTAGAATAGGTAAATAATGCCCGAGAAACTTAGACTCATTAACAGTATGCTTCTTAATATCGTATCTATCGTTCTATATAATTTAGTTACTATAATGTTGAAGTGTGTGCAAGTATATTTCAACATTTCTCTTACGGGAACTTAGATTTGGCCTACTTTGTAGCAAGTTTGCTACGAATGCGACGCTTTTCTGGTTACTCTCCATTATAGGCTATTTCTTTGTTGTCAGACTGGCCATACCAACCGATAGTTAACTAGTTGTTGGCCTAGTAATTGCATGGAAATAGAGATGTCATAACTTTATTCTTGTATCAATACAACACGAGAGAATGATTATTTCTGTTTGTTTTATATATATATATATGAGTCTTTTGTTTGGTCTTGGGGCAATATCAATCCTGTTTCTGCCGCAGTCCTATCGCAGTCTTCAGCGAGTCGAGCCTATTTAGTGCCAATGTGTTGCCTTACGCCTTTCTTTGAAATCATGTTTTAATATATATATATTTTAAGTCGTTATTTTGTACTTTCTGTGGATCATACTTGTAAAAGGATTGAGTGTTTTATTTCATTCCAAACGATTGGTCATTCTTTTGACGTAAGACAGCTCTGTCCACCAATATTAACGATTTCCTTTAGTACGCTTTCTGCTGAATCCTCGAATCTTCCGTTACAGGCTTCACTAATTTCTCTGAGGAATTTTTCTAGCCAAGAATCTCAGAGAAGAATGATTCTGATTAAGAAGGTAGCACGAATGATCACATATAAAAGTTGTAATGGTTTTCAAACAAGACCCAAAACTCGAGCCCTTTAGAATAGTTCACTATTCCTTTTCTGAAGAATAGTGAACTATTCGAAAGCGCTCGAGTTTGGGGTCTCATTTGAAAACCACTGCAGAAGAACGATGATATCCAAAAATGCTCATTGTTATAAAAGGATGATACTATCTAATAAAGCTTAGACCCAAGTATAGCAATGCCATTATTATAAAAGGAAAATATTACCGAAAAACCTTAGACCGGTAATATCGTTGTTATAAAAGAATGATACTATCTAATAAAGCTTAGACCCAAGTATAGCAATGCCATTATTATAAAAGGAAAATATTACCGAAAAAC
>NW_013666134.1:43821-48794 GCF_000517525.1 Limulus polyphemus
AGGAAAATATTACCGAAAAACCTTAGACCGGTAATATCGTTGTTATAAAAGAATGATACTATCTAATAAAGCTTAGACCCAAGTATAGCAATGCCATTATTATAAAAGGAAAATATTACCGAAAAACCTTAGACCGGTAATATCGTTGTTAGAAAAAGGTGATGTAATCCAAAATACTAAAGTCGGTGTTCAGGAATATAACATCCAAAAGTATATACTTAATTAAGAGCGTTGGCGCTACCCTAAAATGTGGATCCAAAGTAGCAATGTCAATGTTATAAAAGGATGGTCGTATCGAAAACTAACCTCAATGTCATTGTTTATGATGGTTTTTTGTGTTGTAAACGAAACCGTGTGATATGATACTTCGTGTGGTGTAATCTGAACCACATGATAGTTACATTGTTCATTGATCGTGTGATGTAATCTTAACCATGTGATACTTACATTGGTTTTAATTATTCATGTGGTGCAATCAGAACCATTTGATAGTTGCATTGTTTATAATGGTTCGTTGATGTAATATAAACATTGCAATACTTACATTGTTTATAATAATTTGTGTGGTGTTATCTGTACCATGTAACTGTTACATGGTTTATAATGTTACTGTGGTGTAATTTGAACCATGTAATAGTTACATTGTTTATAATAGTTTATGTGGTGTTATCTGAACAATGTAATTGTTACATGGTTTATAATGAATCCTGTGATGTTATCTGAACCATGCAATTGTTACATGGTTTATAATGTTACTGTGGTTTAATTTGAACCATGTAATACTTACATTGTTTAAAATAGCTTGTGTGGAATTATCTGAACCATGTAATTGTTACATGGTTTATTATGAATCCTGTGGTGTTATCTGAACCGTGTAATTGTTACATGGTTTATAATGATTCCTCTGAGCCTTGTAATAGTAACATTGTTTATAATGTTACTGTGGTTTAATTTGAACCATGTAATACTTACATTGTTTAAAATAGCTTGTGTGGTATTATCTGAACCATGTAATTGTTACATGGTTTATAATGAATCCTGTGGTGTTATCTGAACCGTGTAATTGTTACATGGTTTATAATGATTCATCTGGTGCAATCTGAGCCTTGTAATAGTAACATTGTTTATAATAATTCCTGTGTAATTCCTTGTAATAGTAATATTGTTTATAATGTTACTGTACTGTAATTTGAACCATGTAATAGTTACATTGTTTAAAACAGCTTGTGTGGTATTATCTGAACCATGTAATTGTTACATGGTTTCCAATTGGTTACTGAACTTGAACCTCTATAAATTAATAGTGTTTAAACTTATGATTTATGTTAATTAGCTTTGAATGTTAGAATGGATAATGTTCAGTAAACAAAGTCGATTTAAACATTTTACAGACTCAATTCCTTTATTAGGTTTGGCACTACTAGCAAGCTATCTTTTAGAAACGAATCACTCCGGATCTTTATGCGTTGTTACATAATACTAGTAATTTTTAAATTCTCATTCATCCCGCTGTCGTGAAGAGCCACGTGACTATTTAGTAGTCATGCAAACATTAACGATAGATGACGTGTTTAAAGATCTATATCAAAACCATGATCTTTTTCAGTTGGGACGACATTCAAGCCTGTCGTCCTCTATCACACACCTACACTTATGTGTAGGTTTAGGGAACGAATTATTCTCTGGTATCGGTTCCCCTAACTGCATCAGACTTGAACAATTTAATGAAAGATACAGACCTAACATCTTGTTAGTATTGTGGAGGATCTAGGCATAACGTCACGTCATCAGAAAACCAGTAGTTCAAGAACACATTAGGTACGCTGACAAAGCTGGTAGTCGCTTATGACGTTAACGCTTTGTTATGGTAGTACTACAACACTGTGTAGCTTTGGCGTGGGATTGTACAATTTTCTATTCTTTGTACATTCCATCGGTATTCTGTTGTTAGTTGTCTTTCGCCACATCAAACCTATATTTATATATATTATTTGATTAATATATATATATATATATATACAGTTCACCACTGTTATCATGTTTTATCGATCTGCTCTTGTCCAAGATTACTGATGAGGTACGAAGTTCCCCGAAACCGGTATAACTCAGTGGCAAGTCGTAAATTAAATGATAGATTAGACTTCATATTTATTTCTAATATTCTGTTTTGTAGTGATTTCATAAATTACACGCTGATTATGCGAAATATTGTTGGACATTTAATCTATTGTTTCCTCGTTATTCCATTAAAATTAAACTTAACCCTCGTCTTAATTAATCTGCGCAAACATACATTTGGTTCCACTTGAATAGAGCATCTTTACGTACAGAACGTTCAGTCCTATATTATAGAAATCATTTTACAAACCCATCATAAAATTCAAAATATACAAATTGTTTTTTATTCTGATTCTAAGAATGTAATTATTTGTCTTTTTCAGAGATTCCGCATTGCAAAGGAAGAATATATAGTTCTACCCTTGACGCAAAGGAAGAATACGAAGCTCCATCCTTGATGCAAAAAAAGAATATGGGGTTCTACCCTTGACGCAAAGGAAGAATATGTAGTTCTACCCTTGATACAAAGGAAGAATATGGAGTTCCATCCTTGAAACAAAGGAAGAATATGGAGTTTTACCCTTGATGCAAAGGAAGAATATATAGTTCTACCTTTGATACAATGGAAGAATATGAAGTTCTACCCTTGATACAAAGGAAGTATATGTAGTTCTACCCTTGATACAAAGGAAGAATATGGAGTCCCATCACTGATGAAAAGGAAGAATATGGAGTTCTACCCTTGATACAAAGGAAGAATATGGAGTGCCATCCTTGATACAATAGAAGAATATGTAGTTCCATCCTTGATACAAAAAAAAGAATATGCAGTTCTACTCTTGATACAAAGGAAGAATATGCAGTTCCACCCTTGATGCAAAAAAAAGAATATGGAGTCCCATCACTGATGCAGAGGAAGAATATGGAGTTCCATAACTGATGCAAAGGAAGAATATGTAGTTCTACCCTTGATACAAAAAAAGAATATGGAGTTCCATCCTTGATACAAAGGAAGAATATGGAGTTCCATCATTGATGCAAAGGAATAATATGTAATTTTACCCTTGATACAAAAGAAGAATATGGTGTTCAATCTTTGATGCAAAGGAAGAATATGGAGTTATATCCTTGATGCAAAGGAAAAATATGGAGTTCTTTATTTGGTGATTCCCTTTTTCCCTGGACGTTGGATTGATCTTACTATGATTTCTCACTGAAAAGGAAAAATATGGAGTTTCCTTAATGATCCCGATTTATGGATTGTTGGGTGGATTTTACAATGATTTGGCATTGAAAAGAAAGAGTATGGAGTTCCATCTTTGATAATCCATTTTCTTTGGGTTGTTTGATTGACTCTACTTTGTTTCTATATTTTTTTCCATGTGAATGCTTTCTTGCTTGAATATTTCGTTATTTCATTCTCAATAATTAGTTAATTAGTTCTATAAATCTGTATGGTTAAGCAATAGAAGATTTCAGTAACTAATATATGGTGGGTACTTATATGTACCCTTCAAAACAATGCAAACAAGATAGTAGGGATAGCATTTGTATCATCCCTACATAATAGCACAAGCATACAGTGTAGTAGAATGTTAACAGACGAAAATAGGATAAATTAAACTCAATTGTGATTGAATAGTTATATATATATATATATATTGTTATATGTTAAGTTTGCCTGTAATATTATGTAGGGATGACGCAAATTCCATCCCTACTATCTTGTTTACATTGTTGTTGAAGGATTAATTTTAGCCATCCTTACATTTACTTCCTTTTTTTTAAAGTTTTTCTTTACTTGTTTGCTTGTGTTTTTTAATGCAGTGTTTCAATAGACATATGAAGGTTGTATTTATAACCAAGTTCTAAATAAAATGATGTTCCAACTGTAATATTTATTGTTTATCTGTTATTGGCTGGTAATTTCTGTTTCACCCTGTACTTAAGGTTTTTAAAGAAACATCAAATTTCTGTAATAAAGCTAACTTCAAGGGGGTAATGATAACGTCGTTTAAACTAGAATTATGATTTTTTTTAATTTTTATATTTATCATGTAATAAAAAGAAGCAGAAGAAAGAAGAACAAGAAATTTAAACTTTTTGCTATAATATTTACAGACATTCCCAGAACTTGTGACTCAGTCATTACATAGATATTGTTATAAAAGTAAACACTGTATAGTATTGTAAAGTTCTGATGACCTATTGAGGAGATATTTAAAATACCATTTCAATGAACAATCCGAACCATCACTACATAGGCAGTGCTACCACCTGCCTGATATGTATATACAAACATATTATCGTAGTTGATTTGTCATTGTAGGTTGAATATCAGGAATGCTTAGCGCATACAAGAATACGTGTATAGTAAAATTTATTCTAATCGAATTTATGTCTATAAACTTAACCATATTTGTATGCTAGTTATTTTGGGACAATAATCAATTCATTTTCATTTTATATTAATTACTGGCCAGAGAGAGAGAACGTCATAAAATTTCGTGCAATTTATTTTCAATTTACACAGATTATTGGTTAGAAAGAGACGACATCACGAAAACTTAAGAAAAACGTTCGTGATTTATAATTCGTTGAATCTGTTGACAGTTTATTCATGTAATGTTTGACCTGTTTTTGTAGCTGAACTGTTGTAAGTGAAGCACAGTTCTTAAATAAGAAAATATCAATAATTGATGATGTATATAAACAACTCTTATTTTTGTATGTTAAACAGTACTCTCAACAAAAAGCTTATTTAAAAACTTATTTGTTTGTTGGATTTTGCGCAAAGATACTGGATAATTATTTTCGCTAGCCGTCCCTAATTTTGAAGTGTTAGATTTTGAAGGGCCCCCAGTGCCACAGCGGTATGTCTGTGGACTTACAACGCTTTAAACCGGATGTCGTTA
>NW_013666134.1:49741-56752 GCF_000517525.1 Limulus polyphemus
GCAAGATTTTGAGGGAATGCAACTAGTCAACACTGCCCACGTTTGTCAGACTAAATAGTGGGATTTTACTGTCATTCTAATAACGCACCCACGGCTTAAAATTAAAAATGCGGAGTTCACTGTTTCTGACCCTCTCCATATTCTAGTGGAATGCTATGACAAAAAAAAAGTGACAACTTCTAATATTATCGGTTATTTAATAAGTTTAATGCTCTGAGGTTTTCTTCTTTCAATATGTTTTTTTTCTCGAAAAATATACAGATAAGACATCTGGGATATTTAGCTTATCAAATACAAAAGGATAAAAGTCACCGATAAAAGAAACATTTAACTAAAAACAAAATTTACTATATTTACCTCTAAGAAGGTGTTTTACTATTTAAATAACGATTATTTTCCTCTCTTTCTTATACCATTTCATTATCATGGATGTCTAATACAGTCATAGGGAATTGACGCTGAATCCCATGAGTTTTAAGGTCCTATTTTCTGAATCCTGAACTATTAGTAGCAGCTGTAAAAATGTCAGCACCACGAGAATATTCCCTTTATTTCTTAATTTTTACTTTAAAAAAAATAACTGCCATAGACCTTCCTAATTTTTGTATACCAGAAACGTAAATCAAGTCTTCGCATCTATATCTGATAATTTTTTAGTGTGGAATTATCCACCCAGTTTTTACATGTTTTTTCAGTAGTGCCCAGTTTTTACATGTTTTGGTATGGAATTATCCACTTTTTGCGTGTTTGAGTGTGGAATTATTCAATTTTGCGTGTTTGGGTGTGGAATTATCCACCCAGTTTTTACATGTTTTGGTATGGAATTATCCACTTCTTGCGTGTTTTGGTGTGGAATTATACAATTTTGCGTGTTTGGGTGTGGAATTATCCAATTGTGTGTGTTTTAGTGTTGGATTATCCAGTGTTTGATGTGTTTAGGTTTGGAATTATCCAGGTTTAGCGTGTTTTGGCGCGGAATTATTCAGTTTTGCGTATTTTGGTGTGGAATTACCTACTTTTTGCGTATATGTCCATTTGTTATAAATTCATCATGCCCACTCAAGCAGGTAGATTAAAAATCGCAGATTATAAAACATAAAAAACCTTAATCCGTGAAGTTTGAATTTGAAGTTACGTTATTGTTGACAATCCCAGCTCGTAGATCCCGCATATACAGTATTTGTACCAATTCAAACCTTGTAATATATTAGAACAAAATCGTTCGAACACTATTCTACAGTAAATTTATAATAAACGAAACCGGTCAATCATAACGAAACCAGTAACAGTCATGGCTTACACTATGAAATATTCAAGCAACCGTTCTAGCTTACAGTATGGAACGGTTAAGTAACAGTTCCTGGTTACAGCATGAATTGGTATGGTTGTATACAGACATCGAGTTCACAATAATCCATCTGTCAGTGACAAAACTTAAGAGTAATCCACTTTAAAAAACACGATCCTGTTTAAACATCCTTCTTTACGTTCTACAGCATGAATTGGTATAGTTGTATACAGACATCGAGTTCACAATAATTCATCTGTCGGTGACAAAACTTAAGAGTAATCCACTTTAAAAAACACGATCCTGTTTGAACATCCTTCTTTATATTATTCTTTGATACACTTCATTGTAAAGTATAAAATCAATAATAGAAATGTCTTAAACCTCCAGGGTTATGGATCAAGCCCCACTTTGACAGCATTTAACCAGTCATTGTCCACAAGCCACCACGATCATCTGAAGTAGAATAACTGAAAATATAAATGTTCACACGCTATTACTTTTCATTTAGCAGAAGAATTTGTGAAAGGAAACAGCTTCCTTTATCTTTAAGCTGGTGTGATAGGTGAATAAACAGAGAATGCGTTTTATAAAACCCAATCTTGTTACACGAAAAAAAAGAAGAAAAAACGAAGAAGCCAAGTCCGTCTCATAGTAGGGACCCTACTACTACTACTACTACAGACGCAATCGTTTATGACAGTGACCTTCATTCTTCGATCGCGTTCTATTTGTTACTGAATCAATAGCAAGAAATTTTATTTGTTAGTGCTGTCATCTGTTGATAAGGTTTGAAATGACAAATTATTATCAAATTTGTTGTAGCATTTATGATACAAATAGTTTAACACGCATAAAAAATCTATCAATGATTATTTGGTCAAATACGTATGCTAATACTACATATGTATCAATGCTAGCATTATACGTATACAAATAATTAAATAAAAGCACATCAATGAGAAATAAAACAGTTTCTTATTTACATTTTTTGTGAATCGATAATTTTTTATTTGATCAAGATTTTGAATATATGACAGAATAAGCAGATATCTAATTACTTTCCAAACACTAATGTTCTTGATTAGACCCGCTCAAAAAGAAATTGCACAACATTTTACAGAATAGACCCTTCAGTGGGTCAGCGGTAAATTTACGGAATTACTACGCTAAAATCTGGGGTTCAATTCCACGTGGTGGAAAGAGCAGATAGCTCAACGTGGAGTTTCGCTGAAACAAACCAACCAATCAAACGCCTTAGAAAGGTATGACAGTAATTGTTGTGAATAAGAGGAATTGAACTGAAATAGAAGAACCACGGTACAAGACACATTGGTCATAAAGGAACAATACAGAAGAACCACGGTATAAGACATATTGGTTATAGAAGAACAACACAAAAGAACCACGGTATAAGACACATTGGCCATAGAGGAACAATACAGAAGAACCACGGTATAAGACACATTGGTCATAGAGGAACAATACAGAAGAACCACGGTATATGACGCATACATAGAGGAACAATACAGAAGAAACACGGTATACGACGCATACGTAGAGGAACAATACAGAAGAACCACGGTATAAGACACATTGGTCATATAGGAACAATACAAAAGAACCACGGTATAAGACACATTGGTCATAGAGGAACAATAGAGAAGAACCACGGTATATGACACATTGGTCAATGAAAAACAATACAGAAGGACCACGGTAAAAGACACATTGGTCATAGAGGAACAATGCAAAAGAACCACGGTATAAGACACATTGGTCATAGAGGAACAATACAGAAGAACCACGGTATATGACACATTGGTCAAAGAGGAACAATACAGAAGGATCACGGTGTAAGACACGTTGGTCATAGAGGAACAATGCAAAAGAACCACCGTATATGACACATTGGTCAAAGATGAACAATAGAGAAGAACCACGGTATAAGACACATTGGTCATAGACAAATAATGCAGAAGAACCACGGTAAAAGACAAATTGGTCATAGAGGAACAATGCATAAGAACCACCGTATATGACACATTGGTCAAAGAGGAACAATAGAGAAGAACCACGGTATATGACACATTGGTCAATAAGGCACAATACAGAAGAACCACGGTATATGACGCATACATAGAGGAACAATACAGAAGGACCACGGTGTAAGACACGTTGGTCATACAGAAACAATCCAAAAGAACCACCGTATATGACACATTGGTCAAAGAGGAACAATACACAAGAAACACGGTATAAGACACATTAGCCATAGACAAATAATGCAGAAAAACCAAGGTATATGACACATTGGTCAATAAGAAACAATACAGAAGGACCATGGTAAAAGACACATTGGTCATACAGGAACAATGCAAAAGAACCACGGTATAAGACACATTGGTCATAGAGGAACAATAGAGAAGAACCACGGTATATGATACATTGGTCAAAGAGGAACAATACAGAAGGACCACGGTATAAGACACGTTGGTCATAGAGGAACAATACAGAAGGACCACGGTATGAGATACATGGGTCATAGAGGAACAATATAGAAGAACCACGGCATAAGACACATTGGTCAAAGAGGAACAATACAGAAGGACCACAGTATAAGACATATAAATAGAGGAACAATACAGAAGGACAACGACACAAACCAAGAAGTACAATATATTCTGTAATTTCAGTAATAATGTATATTGTTCTAAAACGTGTCATATTTTCGTATTGACGCAAAAATTATTTGACAGGCTCAACCAAATATTCCTATTTAGAAATAAACCATAGTGTCTGAAAATATTTGTAATCAATTATATAGCTAAGTTTATTCTCAAAAATAAGCTATGCTTAGGTCTGATATATTTATTAGCTATTTTATTAGGATCTTATGGCATAGACTCGAAAGAAAAAAAAAGGGTTGGAAAGTGTTTAGTTCTACTGCAGCCCATTTGTTGAGGAATATGGCAAGTCCCAATTTCTTGTTCATCCTTAAGATCTTTAGAGATCCTGTGATCGATAGCTTCATCTGGCTACGTAATTTATACGGTTTGGTTTGTTTTGAATTTCGCGGAAAGCTATAATTCTCGAGGGCTATCTGTCGCTAATTTAGCACTAATAGACTAGAAGGAAAGCAGCTAGTCAACATCATCCACCGCCAACTCTTGGGCTATTCTTTTACCAACAAATAGTGGGATTGGCCGTTACATTATAACGCACCCACGGGTGAAATGTTCGGTGACGGGGATTCGAACCCTTAGATTGCGAGTCGAGCGCCCTAAGCCATGCCAAGCCTAAATTTGTACGATTAGTCAATAACGAATACCTGACAAAAGTTTTTACAATGACGAATCTATTTCCTTTCCAATGCCACTATTAACAATTTTGATGGACTCTTGTTAACATTATTGATGGACTCTTGTTAAAAGTGTCGATAGACTCTTTGAATAGCCTATAAAATATAAACAGGCACCTATTACATCGCCCATCTGATAATCGGAGAGATCTTGTCTTTAATTATATCGTCTTGCAGAATAAACACGATGTAACTGCTTGTAGAATACCTATTCAATATAGTCCAACAACCAACCTAGTATTCAGGGTCGGCGATAATCAGGAGGCTAGCCCCCCATTCCCGTAAGTAATGTTAATGTCGTCCATTAATTTAATTGTAGATTTAGCATCATTCTATGTCTCATTGCACCCCCACCCCCCATTAAAAAAAAGCGGGGGCCAGGACTGCTTGCTTTGACACAAGTTGAGTTTTTTATCTTTATTCTTTTATCTGTTTTCGGTGAATCGTTACGCGAAACATGGAAGTTGTAAATAAACTAAAAACCCTCCGCTTGTATTTCAATGATTCTTCTGAAGTCACTTTAAGATCAGTCTTCTACTTCTACAATAATCCAAATGATCTTAATAATACTGTTGTGTTTTAATAAACCCGGCAAAAAAAAAACAATGACAGCCTAAAGACTATTATGAACACGTCCCACCTCTTCTGAATCTGAGGTGAATCTATTTAGGTTTGCTTGTTGTTAAGCGCTAAGCCACACAATGGGTTATATGTGCTGTGCCCTCCACGGGTAACGAAACCCGATTTTTAGCGTTGTAAGCCTGAAATCTTACCACCGAGTCACTTCTTCTAATCTCAAACAAACTGCAGTGTTTAAACAGTTGGTACTGCATAATACAGCTAGTAAATGTACAGGGTTGCGCAAAAGTTGCGCCCCATTGGGATTGCGAATAACAATAAAATAAAGTACTTTATTTTTTTCGTTTATCAAAGTGAATGTTTGAATTGCTGGCCATTAACTCTGAAGCACATTGATTAGAAGTTAATAGCCAGCAATTCAAACATTTACTTTAAGAAACAAAAATGTAAAGTAATTTTCTTTTGTTGTTATTTCACAATCCTAATGGGGCGCGACTTTTGTGCAACCGTATATTTCGGATCTTCCGTTCCTCGTACAAATTTCAAGCCTTTTTTGAACAGGTAAAGGTTTTATATTGTTTTCTGTGATATCTGGCTACACATATGAAGAATCTCTGAAATTATATACACTGTACTAGAACGTTAGATATGCTTCCTCAGATGGTGTTCGACTTTCCAACTTCGAATCTTACGATTAGATATATCTAAATACACCACGGTCTGGCGAAACGTCTCATGTCCCTTGTGTTACAAATAGTTTAAATTCGTACTTCACAATGCTATTTTAGTGCCTTATAATTGATTATAGATAGAGATGCACGTTGCTTTCCTGTATATTAAAAACATTTAGAATGGAAATAATCTTTCTTTGAAAGATTTTATTGATAGGTTTAGGTTTTGTTTTCACTACATTTTCTGAAAAAAAATCTCATTTAAAATTTTTCTTCTAACTGCCTTGAAAGAGTTTACTTCTACAATGAATATAATCTTAATTTGTCTGTTTTATTGAGTCATATTGATCATAATACCCATTTCTATTAGAAATCATTTCAAGTTTTCTCTTTTAAGAGACTATTATAATTAATTTTTGATCAAAGCAATCTACATATACATATCAGAATTAGAAACTCATCAAATAATGAATATAACTAATTTGGTCTGCCATTATTACTTTAAATTAATATTCATTGCTTCATCAGGTGATTACTCCTCCTGTTGACAGTAATCCTAATACTGTTTCGCGAGATTCAGCCAGCTTAAGGGATTTATCAAAAATTTACATACTAAGCTAATCATGCAAAATAATCCTCAAAATAAATATTTATCTGATGATGATAATAGAATAAACATATTCTTTATATATTTTAACCGGACTTTACAAAAGCTGCTCGAGGAGTATCTATCCCTAATTTTGAAGTGATAGACTACAGAGAAGTCAGCTAGTCAACACTGCCCACCGCTGCCTCTTGTCAGATTGAATTATTTAACTGTTAATACATGTGTCACACCTACAGTCCTGTAATGTGAAGCTTTTATTATTATTATTTCTGGCTATAACGAAACGCAAACCCCGGAAACTCAGCTCCACAGTCCGGCACACCAAACAATGTACAGTAAGTATCCAGCTTTATGTTAATGAAACAATCATTGAAGAAATACTAGAACTTACAAAACTCACAAACTAGTTGTTTTGTTTTTGAATTTCGCGCAAAGCTACACGAGGGCTGTCTGCGCTAGCCGTCCCTAATTTAGCTGTGTAGGACTAGAGGGAAAGCAGCTAGTC
>NW_013666134.1:57752-64456 GCF_000517525.1 Limulus polyphemus
GTCCCTAATTTAGCTGTGTAAGACTAGAGGGAAAGCAGCTAGTCATCACCATTTTATTTGTTTATTTGTAGTTAAGCACAAAGCTACACAAATGGGTATCTGTGCTCTGCCAACCACGGGTATAGACACCCGGTTTCTAGCGTTGTAAGTCCACAGACATGCCGCTGGGGGGCAGTTGTTTTGTTCTTGAACTCTTACCGATGCAGTGGACGTTAAAAGTATTTTATAATACACATACGGGATATAACCTCCTTCAATGTGTAGTATCGTGAATATTAAATATTTACCTTTCGATTTTGTTAAACAACATCAGATATAATTAGAATACCCCCTCCCCCATTTGTTAATGCTGACTTGAACATTTGCTGGTAAATAGTGGTGGGTCCTGGGACAGTGAACAATAATGGGACCCCCTAATGCATATTATTTTTGTTGTACAAGACAAGCATTATTTCATAGTTAAATACAGACCTTGTTCTACAGACGTGTGTACATTTATAATGAAATTCCATTGTTTGTTTATTTTGTATATTGTACAATTTTGATTATTAATCCTATTTTAACAACATAAATCTTGCTCGAAAATTTTATTCATAACTATAACATAATTGCAAATAGCACTCCCAATGTAAAAGAAACATAAAACCTTATACTTTCAACAACACTTTACATACAGTATCCTAGCCTAACAATTGTTGTGGCCCTGGGCAGCAGTACCATGTGCCCTCCCATTAATCCGCCACTGCTGACGAGCATCACAAGACAATCTGGGTATATATTTTTTTTTCTTTCGTGAAACGATGATAGGTATGACTTCTTTCCTCTCTAGACAAATATTAGGTATAACCATTACTCCTCTTCCTTGGACGACAGATGTGTTTCCACAATTTTATTTTCGTGGGCAATCCTGTGAGTAATCTTCATCTTCCTTGAGTATAAGGCTTCTTCTTCAGTGGAAAATACTTACTGTAACTTTTCTTTTCCGAACAATAATGAGTTTATGGTAATCGTTCGTTTTTTACTAGTAAGCAGTGGTGGGTCCAGGGACAGTGAACAATAATGGGACCCCCTAATGAAAATCATTTTTGTTGTACAAGACGAGCATTACTTCTTAGTTAAATATAATGAGTTTATGGTAATCGTTCATTTTTTTAGTGGGTGTAATCGTTACTCTTCACTGGACAATAACGAGTTTATGGTAATCGTTCGATTTTTTACTGGGTGTAATCGCTACTCTTCACTGGACAATATGAAATGTAATCTTTCTTCTACACCAGACACTACTGGGTGTAACTATCTTTCTTCACATGCAAATAGTGGTTTTAATCTTATTTTTCCCCCAGACTATACTATGTACATCCTTCATGATCTAGGGTATGTTTTTTGAGTAAGATTCTTTCGTATTCCTTGTTTGAATGAAACTGATGTAAATTGTGTTTTAAAAAAAGTATTAACTTTATAGATAAATAATTGTTACCGTATTGCCCCCGTAGCAGAGACCAGCAATCACTACTGGTAACTGATAAATGTCCCATAAGCCACGTTTTTCCCGCCGTAGCAGCAAACTTCAAAGACGCTTTGGTGGTGCAAATCAAAGGACCTGTACATGGCAGGACCCATTCTCAGGATTGTTTGACACTTATAAACAATGCTTACCATATTTATTGCGATAATGAGCACTGATGTTTATATCAAAGTAAGAAATAAATAGGCTATGTTTGCTACCACTTATTATAAGATATATATGTTTATAATAGAGGTATTATCATATGACCCAATTAGTCTCTAATTAGCGCCCCCCCCCCTTTACAGTTTGCAAACGCCCCAGGGGCATTAATTAGGGGCAATACGGTATTTATTTTGGTACAGATGTTTCAATATGTTGGGAATTTAAGCATAAAGTCAGAAGGAATATTTAAAAGAAAGAATATGTTTTCGTATGAAATATAGACCAAGCTGATATAAACTATTTTATTTGTCCATCAATTCAAAACAAATAAATACCTTCCTTAAAGAATCTAAATTGCCAAAATCAGACATCTCATGTAGCCAACCATTTAATTGTTTGAACTTGCATCACTCAATAAGTGACACACCAAATGACCTGTCATCAAAATTTTTTCTTAGTATACCTAATTATATTAGATACTGTAATTAAGTTCTTGGATTTAGTATAAATTTTAGTAGATAGTTTAAAATAAATTTCTAAAGTGTCTAATACAATGACCTGATTTTATGCGCATTACATTTGTAATGAAGTGAAAGAATGTAACTTGTAAAATTAACGATATAATTATTAATTAATACAGCTACTTTCCAACTACTCTGTCACTTTGAACATAATCTTGAAACTAGAATTATTTCATCACTACAATAAGACCAGTAAACTCAAACAAAAGAACTGCTCACGCATCTATTAACACTCGCTGACCGTAAACCTAAAAAATGAAAAATCAACTTGCATTTTTCAGTTACCTATTTAAACATTGATACATCAGAATTCTTAACGGAACTTTAGCACTCAGTTACATCAGAACATGGAGGGAAACCTAATAATTGTATACACGCCCCCTGCAGTTTGTCATATCCTTTAACCTAGCTACTACAGCTGGCACATATATGGCTTCTTAAAGGTTTTTTCTGTTCACTGCATCAATTCATCGGAGACAATGTTATCTAGCAAATCCATAAAATAATCTGAATTTTCTCTAGCTTAGGCAGTGCTTGTTACTGCAGCAACGGGATGTTATTGTACAGGCCTCTCTAACATCTTGAGGGAAACTAATGCAAAGAAAGCAAAAATAATTGACTTACTATATGGTAACATGTAATGGAATGTTGACAAACAACATTACCACAAAAATTTACTAACCAATACCTCACATGAGAATTTTAAAATCAAGAATCCATAAGTGTACCAGCTGCAGTGAACAGAAAACATTTAGAGGCCATATATGTACTAGCTGTAGTGAATGGGTTAAAGGCTATAGACAATAAATCATATACATATGGCTGAATTCCATTCACAAAATAACTGACTTTATGAAATCCTGCCTTAATAATACAGTATTTGAAGAAATATCCAACTCCATATTTCCTTATTACGCTTTTAAAATTCAAATATTCGCTTTAGGTGGATCTCCTAAAATACTTTCCTGAAACTTTCCATCCTTCTCCTTTCCCAACATTGCAATAACCTTGTACTGAAAAAAAAAATAATTAAAAACCTATATTCTGTTCTAATCTGTTTGTATATACAGAATTTCCAAATGAAAACTAATAAATAATTAAAGCTTGTAGTGAATTCTGAATTTCAAACATCTGATAAACTCTTAGATTTGTAATGAATTCTCAAACTGCCACGTTTTCCCACTTTTTGTCTTGTAGAAAATTCTGAGTCTTTGAAACAGAAATAGAAAAAAAAAACTTAAAATAATTTTCAAAGGATGTTTTTGTTTTGGATATTTGCTCAAAGCTACATAAAGGCTATCCACACCGGCTGTACCTGATTTTGAAGCAATAGACTAAAAGGAAAGAAACTAGTCAACAGCACATACCACAAATTATTGAGTTATTCTAACCAAATAGTAGGACTGGACTGCTACTCTTATAATACATCCACAGCCCCATAATCTAGAGCAAGTGGTTGTTGCAGCAATGAGATGCAAACTCCGAACCCTCAGATTCACAGCCCGGCATGCCAACCACTGAAAAGAGTTAACCACGGCATGCCAACCACTGGAAAAAAGAGTTAACCAAAGAAAAAAGTTCTATCATTTGCAGTGAACCAGAGTCAGTGAAACAGATATATTCTTAACAAAATATTATGCTCCACCAGTTTTTATTTCCTCCACAACATAAAATCAAAATACACATGAAGAAAGTAACATAGTTAGATCTGGACAATTTTCATCCGGCAATATTTATTGTTAATGAAAAAAATTATGTTTAGTTAGCATGCTCAAAGTATTCATAATCTCAGACATACTATTACACAAGTATTGACATCAGTTGTTCCTTGCCAAGCAGACTAAAAATATCTTAAATCAAGTTCATGTTTAACCACATGGATATGCTAACTTACATTAGGATCTAAAAGAGTGTATGCCTATTAAAATGCTGTTTCTCAAAACTCATTCCTACTTATATGGTAGCTATGATCCAAACTCATTCCTACTTATATGGTAGCTATGATCCAAACTCATTCCTACTTATATGGTAACTATAATCCAAACTCATTCCTACTTATATGGTAGCTATGATCCAGTTTAACAAGATCACTTGGTTACTTAAGTAGAAAGCTGCAACCTTTCAAAACACACATTTCCTGAGTTTA
This sequence comes from Limulus polyphemus, assembly GCF_000517525.1. Classification (NCBI taxonomy): domain Eukaryota; kingdom Metazoa; phylum Arthropoda; class Merostomata; order Xiphosura; family Limulidae; genus Limulus; species Limulus polyphemus. The sequence goes on from NW_013666134.1 coordinate 62,089, forward strand.
CCCAAGAAGACAATCAATTACACAGTTATATTGTATTTTCTATTTATATGAATCTAGCAAAAAGGATTCTTATTCTATTTATCCACACTGAAAGCCAACTGCATAGAATCATTTATACACGGACTATGGTTATAAATAAGTTCTGTAAGTGTCATTATAGATCGCCAAAGTAGATTAATTTCAGTCACTTATAGACACAATAGTATAATATCATCAAAAAAAGGAAAGAAAATGCCATTAATTGGAATGACATCCAAAACTAACACTTTTCTAAGGTCATTTAATAACAATGAAACATTAAAGTTAAAAATACCTATTTCCTCTTTTCTCTCATTTATAATGAGTATACAAGTTTAATTTTCATACTTTATGAAAGACAAAATATGTTAAAACTTGTCTAAATAGAATGATATGTATTTTTTTCTCTACAGTCAGCCACATGATTAGTATAATTATAATGATAATTACGTACAAAAGTAATATTTAATTTTTATCACACATTTGAAATATTAAATCAAAGAGAGACCGAGTTTTTTTTTTAGCACAAAGCTACACAATAGGCTATCTGAGCTTTGTTCAAAATGACGAAGTGAACCCAGGTTTTAGCACTGTAAGTCCGTAAACTTACCACTGACTCACTGGGGGACCAAAGAAGAAGGGAGAAATTCTTTATTTGCTCATTTAATGAAATAAGTTTGTTTTTTTTGTTAACATTAATGAATTTAATTAAGAGTGCAGAGCTCACAACAAACTCTCTCACTGATGTACTTCACACTATATAATTAGTTATACATTTAATTTGGTGAACACAAAAACTAAATCAACAATATTTGTACTGGTAATATAATTCTTGTAAAATACAAATAAACTTTCAGTGAGTAGCTACTCTTATTATCTTACTAAATACTTTATAAAGGTGCTTTTCATGGATAATTCATTATTATTTCAAGATTATGAAATTACAAAGTACATTTGATAAGTCAGCATGAGAAAAACGTGGATTTTGCATGCTATTTGCTGAATGATTTTACTCCTATAACATGTTTGATATGTCATCCAACTGTGAATTCTTTATAACAAAACTGCTGTGCCCCATAAAAATGGTAAGATTTGGGCAGCAACATATTTTTAGATGCTAAAGAAATAAGACATTTTTCATCATACGCACACACTGTGCCGAGATAAAGATATCCAAAACTTAAACTGATGATAAATCTTTCACATTGTGATAAACTTACCAAACCTTCAGAGTACTTTCAGCACCCTAGACTTGCAGTGAATCCTACTATTTCAATACTTTGTAATGCTATGGTTTGATATACTACAATACTCTTTTCTAATGATATTAATATCAGTGATTAAGTCATTCATTTATTTAAGTATTAAAATTTTAATAATTTCATGTTCTATTGTTACGTGACATTTTCATCAGGAGCCACTTACTCCAAGTTCTACTTAATATTCTCAAAAATACTTTAAATGTTAAGAAAATGAATACATCACCAAAGGAGATGAGAATGTGATAAAACTCTGCATACACACTTCTCTAAATTTTCAAGTATTAGACATCTATTTATTGATGTTTGTACTTAATTTGACCACTGGTACAGAGTGTCCACCTCGACAGTTAAAAACTTCATTACTTTTGTCAGGCATACATATATATATGTGCAAAAAGTTATAGAACCAACCATATTTTAACACAAACTTATGAACGGAGACAAAAAAATTTCAGAAACTTTATAAAAACAACTGCTGAGGCTATTTTAGTATTACTTAACAGTAAAGAAAAGCTGCTAAATTAAGCTTATTAATTTCAAATTTGAGAAAATTCACATCTTTTCATCTATGGGCCTGTGATCACAAAACAAGTTTCAACTGGAAGTAGAAATAAAATAGAACTTAGAGTTATGAAAAAGAAGGTGGAAAATTTTTGATATTTTCAATCTGAATGGAAATTTGTACAGCACATAGGCTAAATGATTAGGTTAGAAACCCCCACAGTTCAGGCATAGCCATCTGAAATTTAGAACTGCTGATCAGACGGAGGGCAATCTGTTTGCAGCACCCATATTTTCTACGGATACTTTTACTCAAATGTTGGGATTGACTGTCACAGTTATAATGTCCCGAATCTCAAAATGTGGAGCACAGTTAGTGACATATTATGGTTTTCAATCTTTCAGTCTTTAAGTTCAATAAGCTCATCATTGGGCCACAAAAAAACCAATGTAAATCAACTCTTGGATTCCATTTCTTGTTCTAGATACTGTTTATGCTATTCAAAAATATCGTGCTCTTCTCTATCATGTGGAATTTTAATTTTTAAAAAATCTTTTCAGACTAAAATTGTTATTAGTGCCATCTG
>NW_013666134.1:65117-87747 GCF_000517525.1 Limulus polyphemus
GGATGAATTGTAAGGTAACAATAGCTACTATCCAATCTGAATGAATTGTAAGGTAACACTAGCTACTATCCAAGCTGAATGAATTGTAAGGTAACACTAGCTACTATCCAAGCTGAATGAATTGTAAGGTAATACTAGCTACTATCTAAGCTGAATGAATTGTAAGGTAACACTAGCTACTATCCAAGATGAATGAATTGTAAGGTAACACTAGCTACTATCCATGATGGATGAATTGTAATGTAACACTAGCTATTATTCAAGCTGAATGAATTGTAAGGTAATACTAGCTACTATCCAAGCTGAATGAATTGTAAGGCAATACTAGCTACTATCCCATCTGGATGAATTGTAAGGCTGCTGTACCGTACATCAGATTAAGCAGACAAAACAAATGTACAACACTAAGTTGAAGGGAAGAGTAAGGAGTAGGAAGATACGAAATTGATGAGTGGAACATAGAAAACATATGGAAGACATGTCAAGAGTGATGTGTAGAAAAAGACCATAGATGGACTCAGAGGGAGGAGAAAATAAAATTGGAAGAGAAGTGAGGAGAGATCAAGTTTGAGAAATAAAAAATGACTGTCAGTAGAAAACGAGATGAACAACAAGAAAAGAGGAAGAGACTGGCACCCATAGGGTCAGATGTGACATGAGAGTCACTGACAAGAAGAGTAATGAACTAGATATCTGGTAGAGAGAGGATGTGAGAAAGAGGAAGTCCTGGAACCTGAAATGGGAAGTTTAGGGGTAGACTGATCCAGAGGAGGAACAGAGACAAAGGGCAAGGTGAAGAAAGATGAAAAACCTGGGAAGATAACAAATACTGAACTCATACAACATCAGTCCAAGTCTGCAAAGAGAAATGAACACCACAAAAGACATCTGAGCAAAGAAAGGGAGCAAGATGAAGTGCCTCAGACAAAAGGTAGAGGTAGCAAAAGGAATACAGGAGGGTAGTGAGAAAGGATGAAAATGGGGAACCAAAGAGTGAAATAGAAGGCAAGAGGCCCAATCTCCAAGCAGACTAAATAGATACTAAAGACAGGGAATTAAGAAAGGAAAGGAAGAATGTCTACAAGTTAGGACAAAAAGAGTCACTAATACACCTATATTAACAATGAACATAAATCACAGTAAGAAACACTGTAACTTATTAAAAGAAGTCCTGGAAACTATGCTCACTATACACCTGTAGCAGCATCTAAAAAAAAAAGGAGGGGAGAAGAAGAAAGAGAGAGAGAGAAAAGAAGAAGAAGATCAAAATTATGAGAACAAGTCTTGTTCAACACTGTAACTGGTAAGGAATGTTCTAGGAATATGTTCCTTATACAGTTATAACACAAGAGAACAAGCCTCGCTGAGCACCATGTAGCAACAGAATGTAAACTAGAAATGTGAAGAGTGATACATATTAGTGATTCCTTCAGATTACAAATATTTTATCAAATCATAAGAAGGCTTCACAAGGCATAGCCTACTTATTTCCATGATTTATGCACCTTGAGGTTAATGAATTTTACTTCTGTCTCAACAAAATTGGATATTTAAATGGCTTAACTCCCCATACTATTATAATAAATGGCAAAATATTTCCCCTGGAACAGTGACAGTGATATAGGGTTTAAAACTTTACACAAAGGTGATAAAATATCACATAATAACGTACCCATCTTTTTGCAAAAAAAGTGTTATACTGATGGAAATATTTGCTGCAGATTTGTCTCTCGATATCATCTATTGGTGTTTAGATCCTTTAGCAGTGACTGCTAGTTCACTCTCTTGTATGTTTCCTATGTCAAACTTGCACACTACTTGCATTTAGCTCTGTGCAATCTGAACATACTATGCAAGATCCACTGTCAGTAGTCCATGACTAAGCTACTGTTTGTTAAAAACAGAAAATCTACTTGTTAGAGGTTGAGTGGTTTGAGAATTCAAGGTTTTTTCTTCAAGTAGGAGATTCTTTGCTCAGATGTTTCATAAAACTTCCTGTAAAGATTCAAGTTATAGTTTCCTGTTCTACGAGTGATCCCAGAACATTACAGTGCTCACTGATATGTATTAGTCATTACAAAAGTAGCTAGACTGGTTTCTGAAGAACTCATTAATATGTAATAGTTAGTGTGCATATATGCTTAAAACATTTTAACACAAGAACAATAAATTGATATCTTAAATTTGATTATTTGAAAATTCTATGACATTTCCAGAACATGGTTACTTGATCTATTTTTCAGGAACTTTCCATGCCTGGAAACTGAAAATGTTCAAATTTGAGGATGCATACAAACCTCAGTTATCTTTATTTCTATAGTAACAATGATGCCTTCTCAAATAAGCTTCACAATTTTACATACTAGTTTTATGTTTGAAATATAACAAAAAAACTGACCTCAACAACAAAACTGTCTACTATATCCAGTCGTGGGATAAACCAATGGCAAAATTCTTCTTCTGAGAACACAGGGCAAAGGTCAAACTTCTCCAGGTACTTAAAAAAATCAAGCAAATATCAATAATCTGTACAGCTTTACTTCAATCTATTATTGTTCTATCATTCTTAATTATAATTTTTCTTTGACATGATGATTTTTACTAGACATTACAGTTTTAATTAATGGGCAGCTTTTAGCAAATTACCAACTAAATCTGGTAATTTCAAACAAAGTTTTAAGATTTCCAGACTTTTATTGGCAAACATCTACATGAAATTGCTAATAAAATGATTTAAAGAAATCATTTTTCCCTAAATCATTAATCAAAACTACACAGATGTTAAATTGTTTTAATAATAACATTAAAGCATAAGGCATTTGGTCATTGCAATTTAAATGGTAAAATATTAAGTATAATTTATTCATATACAAACTGTCACTGTGGTATTGTGTGGGAAAAGACAAACACTGAATTCATGGACTGAAAAGGAAAGTTACAAATCATAGATTGATTTATTTTTTTAAAGTTACTTAAGTTTGCCAAAAAAAAAGAGAGAAAAGTATGAACTAAACAGTATATATACTACTACATGTTCAGTCAGGGTTTGTTCCATCAGTCCTATAAATGCCATAAAACACAATACAAAGAAGGAAGCACTGTTACAATTAACTTTTACTTTCTGACATTACTAAAAAGTTCCATGTTTTTAAAAACAGCTAGGCAGTATTTTGTCAACATTATTCAAAGTTCATGCCCATACTGAAAAGTTTAAAATCATCACTGCTTGTGCCACTGTTCAAACCTTCCAATCAATTCATGAGAAAAGCATCAGCCTTTTTTATATTCTAATGCAGTACACTGTTATATTTATTCAAAACTTCACTACAATTTCCAATACCAAGGACAAAATTTAAGTGTATTGTAAAACAAGTTTTTGGTTCTCATACATATTCTGTTGCTGAAGTTGTTTTATAAGTATAAAATTAAGTTTTAGTTTCTATTCAAAAACTATTTTCCTGTACTGAAAATATATTTCCAATAGGTACTTACCTCCTCTCACACATATAACTATTCTTGTTCAGTGCTGCCATCTATATGCAAAAATATTTTCACATGCCACGAGCCTTGAAATCCTATGTACCCCATGATCAACGTGGTTCACTATGACTCGTATGCAAGTCATTATGTGATACACAACCCTCAATCAATAGGAGTGCGACACATTGACACACGACTTCCTCTATTTGATTACACCAAACTATCACTCTGAGATTAGGCAGAAACAAAAGCATTGGTTTTTAGTGGGGAGGAAGGTTGGAAGTGTGAGAAAAAGTAAGTACCTATTGGAAATATATTTTCAGTACAGGAAAATAATAACTTCTGATACAATACCTTACCTCTCTCACATGTATAACTAGAATGTCACATTGAATAGGCAGAGGGACTGGAAAATTTCCCTCGAAAGTGTCCAAAGAACGCCCATGAAATGTGATCTCCATTGGGAGAGGAACACACATGGAGACCACACTACTTCTATACCAGGTATACTCTGCACCCAGTGTGGAAATAGGTGTCACATACATGGGAGGAAAGTTGAAGGAGCACAACCAAAAGGGAGAGAAAAACCGAGTGGGTTCAAATCCAAACCACAATATACTGGAATCTCAATCCTGATAAAGAAAGACTGTAGAAGAACCATCTAAAACAGGAATGTGCACCAAGGTGCAGAGTGGCTAGAGTGAGACAGACCACAGGTGACAAGTCAACTCCAGTCCAAAACCAAACAGCATTGGGAATACAACTTCCAACCCATGACAGGAGGAGAGTCCACACCATCTTCACCTTAAGTTGAGTAAAAGAAAATTATATACTTTTCAAACCAATCTATGAAACAGGGCACATATGCACAAATCCACAACCAGCCATACATCCAAATGACAGTATGAAGGAATGTGGCAGGTTACATCAAACCACACTCAATCAGACAGTGACCTCACTGCACAACATCAGCCTCAGGTAGTGAAACTCTCTGAGGTAGAGTATAAGAGGGAGAACCTTAACCCCAGACAACATCATCCTCCAGAGAGGACCACACAGAAGCCAGAGCACATGTGATGGTAGGATGAGGGATTCCAATCAGAGAGCTGAACTACAATGTGACAGATCTACTCCAAAGCAACATCACCCTCTGATAGAACCACACAAAAGCTGGGTGCAGCACCAACCTTTGGACCCCACTGCATGGAGGTGGAGCACATTTTTGTGAAATATTCACATCATTATCCCCTGGATAGTACTGCAGAGAAGTTGGAGCGCAATGCCAACACCCAGGTTTCACCACATGGGAATGGATCTCCTCTAGAAAATATAGGCAACCTCACCATCCAAATAGAACTGCACAAAAGCTGGGTGCAACATCAACCTCTGGGACTCACCACTTGTAGGTGGAGCAGACGATTGGAGGATGAAACTCCATCTACACCAGCAGAACATCACCACCCTACTCTCTATTGAATAAAAGTGATCACATTCAGGACTACTCCATAGTCCACCAACCAAGCGGCTTGGAACTGGAAAGTGGGAAGGACTCCCATACTCCACTAGAAGAATAAAAGGGTGCAAAATGTGGTTGAGAGTCCAGAGGAATGCCAACATTGGAGACAGTACAACAGCCGACCATGAAAACCTAATTTTGAAAAGCAGACCAACCTTGACTTATGCAACCAAATGGATGGCAGGGATGGGCAACTATCCCCTTCTGCTTTACCCATGTAAGTATATGGGTTAGTACAGTTCAGAATGGGCATGTTTATGAAGGAAATATATTTCAAAGAAAACCTACTAGCGATCCTGTGGAACACCCAATCTCGACAGTGTGCATTATTGCCCATGGCTTTACATTATGGCTGTAAATTGCAGATTGGAGAAATAGATAGCATACCTGGACAGGCAATGCTCACCACTGAATAGGATCCTAAACCTATATGGGACATACTACTGGAAGGAAAAAATAGAGAGGAAAGATAACTTACCCAATCACAGCTGCAATGAAGTTTGAAATATGACAACAGGAGGAAGGCAGTACCACAATGAGGAAGAAACAGTCACCCTATGAAGATAGTGAGAAATGAATGTATGAGGTGTAGTCCACATGCCCAACTGCAACATTTCCTCCAACAGAGAACAGAGGTAAGATGCCAGGGAAAAGATAAGGTGTCTGATCTGATGCAATGACACCTGGAACAGATTTTTGGAGGAAGGAGACAAGGAGGAATATGCCAATTGAATCAGTTGCCGAAACTAACTTGTAAGGGTAGAAAGAGAAAGGTCACATACAGAGGACTGTTGCCATTGGTTGAAAAGGTGGGAATGGGAAACACAGAAGGAAGATGTGGAGGCAATATAACAATGAAGAGCACATACAGGATAAAGCAGTCTATCTGGATCAGACTGGGAATAAACATGGTAAATGGATGGAAATGAAATCATCGAGAATGAAGAATGACCCTCACAAGCCACTGAAGTTTTGGGTAGGAAAGGTCGATCCAGATAAAGGAGAACATATGTGGAATGAAACAGAGTACTTGAAATGTTAATGGCAAAGATATCAGACTAACGATACCATAGGCTAAAAAGAATAGGAAATAAGTCTTAAGAGATAGGTGAAACAAGGAACATGAGGATAAAGTTCAAACAGATGGAATGTAAGGCAGTGAAGAACAAGACTGATATTCCAATTTGGAAGAACTGCCCAACGAGGAAGTCTATGTATCCAGAAGGAATGCAATAAAAGGGAGATGGTAGGAGAGGAAAAGACAAAAGGTGTTGGATAGAGCAGCTCGATAACCAGCTATAGAAGAGACAGAAGCCCCATGATTGAACAGTGTGTGTGTTGAGAAGACTCCAGTTCAGAATGAGTTAACAGGAGGCAGCTGTCCATGTAGTGGTGTAAACGAAACCCTCAAGCATACAGAAGTCAGGCAAAGGCTTTGACCACCCAACAAAATACATATGGTGCCAAAGCAAGCCTCAAAAGGCAAGGAGCAAAACTGATACACAACCCCATAGTGGACAAAGTGAAGACACTGTCTGAACAGATGAGAAATATGTATATGGTGATAAGCATTTGAGATGTCAAATAAAGAAAAGAAAAAAATTAACATGTGAAGAGAGCACAATTGAAAACTATCTGCACTAAATCACTGCCTAATGAGAAGTGATAGTTTGGTAGAATCAAATAGACAGAGTCATGTGCATCATGAGGGTGTGTCACTCTACTACTGGTGGAGGGTTGTTGCATGTGAGATGTAGTAAACCACATTAATCGTGGTGTATATGGGAGTTCAAGGCTTGTGGCATGCACACATTTTTTGCATATATAGGGCAGCACTGAACAAGAATAGCTATACATGGGAGGGGATGTAAGATACTGTCTCGGGATATTGTGTTTAAGCAGTTTTGCACTAGAAAAAAAAATCAAAATTCCTATTACTTTTGCTACTCTTTACACAATCATTCAGCAGTATATAAATTTTTTTTTTCTGCACAAAACAAAATTAATTTTTAACTTTGCATTATGCTATTACAGTATAAGAAAAGAAACAATCATCCTAAACATCTAAAAAAAAACAAAGGCTTACCTCATTCAAAAGCTCATGAGCCTGATGGACATCTTTTGGGGCAAGCTGTCGGAATCCTTCTATTTTGGGCTTCTATAAATACAAAAACAGAACGCTGTCACTGTTTAAGTAGAATGTTTCAATAATTACTTTTTTTCTTGTGAGAAACACTAGGGTTGCTAAACTTGTCAAAAAAAATAGTAGAGAAGTTATTCAAAGCACTAAAAGTATTGTCCTTTTAAACTATATAGATAACAACGAGAAGAGCAGTGAAGCATTTCTGAGATACCACAACTGAAATACACAGACTAAAAAAAGAGGTCACTCAGAATGCAATTGTTTTTCCACATTCATTTTAAGTTGACCATTGTGGATTTCAAACCAATAGCATTTCAAATGTCTTGTGCATTCCACAAGTCACCACCCAGAAAGTCTTCACCTTCTACTTTGGCAAGTCTTTAAAAAATTAAGATTAGCTTTCTCTGTGACTTTAATTTTATGATTATGTAAATTTACCAATACTTCTATTTCTATTTATTCTTGCATTTTTTTTTGCCATTATTGTTAGAAAGTTTGTTACTTTTTCATATGATTTTTCTCATTTTATACCAAATTTATTTGTATTATTTTACTTTGCTGGTTTTATAATGCTCTTCTTTTTTCTGTTCTTTGGCTTCCTTAATATTAATGTTAGATAAACCTCTAGTTGATTACATGAGTGGTCAAAGCATGCTTGTTAGCGTGACTCAGGTTTTCTAATCAACTAACATGCCCCCCTTTAATCCAAAAGAAAAAGCTTAAGGTTTTATCTTTTAGAAAAAAAAGGCTATTATTCAATCCCTTGTTACAAGAATACGAGTAAGTTATGGCTAAACTGTTCTGTTTAAAAAACTGGTATTGCACAATCATTTGACAAATTTCTACTATATTTTTGTTAGTAAAGATGTAATTTGTGAACAATATCAGTCTTTGAATGTTGTGTAAAATGCTTGGTTACAATAGATTAAATTGAGGACACTTCAAAATATTTATCAAATTTCAACAGAAACAAAAATAAGTGATAGACTAAAGTGTACCTCAGGAAGTTTGTACAATTTTAAGGTTCTCTGCATTGTCATATTCCGACTCAGATGGGAAAACTTAACCTCAATCAATTTTCGAGGATTTAGAGAGCGATGCCAATACCTGAAAAAGGGAGGGAAAAATAATGAATTTCTACATACACTTCAGAATATTTTAATAAAGTTACAAGGTAGTTTTGATATAAGAAATCAAGTTCTAGAATCACTGTGTGTTTTAATAAAGTTATTTTGATATATTTGAAAAGCTATCAACGCTAAATGCTGGCATAGATTTTTCTAAAGACTAATTGAAAGATACCAGAGAAGACTTTTTTGATTCTTGTCTTGAATGATTCTTCTTCATTAATATCCTTGTGGATTGAAACAGAAACGATCTGTGTTATATTCACTTTGTTTATCAATGTAGAACCAGAAATACTTTTTATCCTCGATATATAATCCCCTTTTCTAATTTTTAATTCTTTGTACATTGGAAACATCACCCACCTACATGTTCCTATAGGTTTTGGTAGTACTACACCTGCTGTATACACTGCTTGGAATATTCCTTGCAAGTTAACTCTTCTAGTAATTTCTCGAATGAGTACGGGAGCCATTCGCTTTGACCTAAGTTTCTTGTGAACACACAAGAAGTTAATTTCCACCATTTTCTGAACACTGAAATGAATAGAATGACCAGATTACAGAATTCTTAATTTCATTTTTAAATGAGCATACAAGTAACAAAAAAAGCATAGCCGTAATACATATTTTTTCATGGAGTAAATTGTAAAAGTAAGTGTCTGTTTTCTCAAGCATTGCTTCTGGGCTAGAGCCCAGAATCTGAGCAACATATAACAGACTTGGTAATAACCCCTTTGATATCCAATATAGTCCCAAAACTTACACTACAATATTTACAATAACAAGACTGGTTTGGAAAAACACATAAAAGAACATTTTCTTTTATCACTTAAAACTATCATCTTAAACTGGAACTAATACTACACCAAAATTGTCCCAAAACTTAAACTGATCTTTCATGGTCAATTTATGTGAAAAACATTCAAGTTTTTGGTAATGCACTTACAATATTTAGTGAAATTCTTGACATAATTCTGAACACATATAGACTTATATCCAAACAGTAGGAACATAAATAACTTTTACACACTTCCAACAAAATCCTACCAGAAAAAAACAATACGAATGTGAAGTACAATAGAATAGCCCTAAATGGACTTCTGAAAAAAAAGTGGAGAAGACATAAAATTGAACAAATACAGAATAATCCAAAGTGAAAGTTCAATAAATTATAAAATAAAAATTTTGACATTCCACAGAAAAGTGTTTAATAAACAAGGAAGGAGTAATATTAAGATTTTGGAATGACAAGTCATTCAATGACTGAAGCAAAATGATAAAGATGATTTTAGTATGTTTACAACATAGTTGTATCGCAGAAGACCAAAATTAACTTTAAACTTAGTGGATCAAGTAGTAATGCCTCGTACTTCTAGCCGAAACCCTGATTCCATGCATAGAAGTCACAAGATGAAAAAGCTTTAAGAAACAATCTAGATTTATTCAGTGTCAAATATTTAATAATGTAAACCAAGAAAACCATTAGGTAGAATATAAAAAAAGAATTTCATCTGTGTGATCAGAACAGTAGAAAAAAGTTATCTTTTCATACTAACAATAGTAAAATGAACATGTAGCCCAAGTTATCTGATTAGATATCTTTGTGGATATTTGTGGAATGTACATTTTATTGAACACATTCATGTAAAATGTTACTACATGTGCATAAACTAGTCTAATACAATTCTTGGAGTTGGCAATATTTTCATGTTTCCAGTTAACTACACTAAAGATGCTTGTCTTTCATTTGTAGTTCCAGCTTAATAAAGTTTTAATAACCTACAACATAGTAGAAAGTTTTATGTTTTTAAATCAGCTTCATTCATTAGTATGAGCTGTATAAAATATTAGCGACTATAACAAATGTTTTTCAAGTTAATAGGTGTTTCTTCACTATACAAACCTCTGAGCCTTTAATATACACTTTGAAACTCCTATTTAAACTTAAATTACAATTTTAACAAGTTTGCAGATATGGTATTAGCTAAAATAAACCTGGTTACTATAACAATAAGTATTACAATATCAATAACAAAGCATTTTATTCTTCTTATTAACTCTTTAACAAATTTAAGTATTGTGGTATAACTAATCTTTTAAGAATGAGGTTTTGTTAAATAATGATTAGTTCCTTTGATACTAGCTCATGACACTGGCCATGAATGCACCTACTTGGGACTAAAGAAATACACAGCAGTTATGACAAATATTAACATACTGGTCATAAACTCTTATCGTGGCAGGAACAGCACAGATGAAACCCACAAGTTTGTTACTTTTCACAACCCGTACACCACAATGCCATTCCTGTAACCACCCTGGTGGCTGAAGTGCCCTAAACAGTATACAAAATATAAATGAATTAACTTTAGTTAAAAAACAATCAACAGAACACTTTTTTCTATTGTTGTCTAAGCTGTGAAAACAGCCTACCTGGTGAACTGACTAACTAAACAACAATTCAGAAAAAGTTTGTTCTTTATTCTTAAATTGTCAATTTACTTAGATTTAGCAGAAAAATACAAAATTTCTGTAAAAAGGAAAACAAAAAGTCATGTTATTAATACATTGAATAAATATTTGTAGCTACAAAGTTTCATTTATATTCTTTATACTTCATTTAACTTTAACTTTATATTTATATTCTTCTGAGAATGTTAAGTCTTTCTTTATACATGAACATTCGAAAAAAAAGAAAATTTTCAGCAACAAAATTGTAGTTTAGTAGCATGTGTTGTTCATAGGAAACATTTCTGGACAATACAGTTTGACACATGTGTGATTATGCATAAATTTATATTACAAACCTTACTATCAATATCTAAAAATATATATGAATAATAATTACACTAATTATTACAGTATTTCAAGAGTTTATTCGTATTTATTGATACATTTAATGTAGCTTATTGCATTTTTTAGACAAGGGAAACAAGATCTCAGCTTTGCTTTTAGCTTAAAAATTTTGAGCTTTTTGAATAAAATTAATATGATCCTAGTTTGAAATGTAAGAGAGCAGTAATTTATAAAAAAAATGTAGTCAAATCTACCCAGCATTTTTTAAAGAATGAATGAGTTACTATTTTTATGAACAATGAACTTAATTGATAACTTAATTTTAAATTTTTTCTCTTCCTCACTAAAATGTGTAACTTCAGTGAAGAAAGACTCAAAAGTAGTAGTTGAAAGATATTCAATTCAGGCCTTTCAGCAGGGTCCAGAAATAAACAGGACAAATACAGTAATATTTTAGGATGAATAAAGGAATTTTAGAGAAAAATAAAGGAGTATATAAAATTGAACTTAGTTCATATTTTCATCGTCTGAAACTGCCAGGTGGAAATCATTCATGTGTGTTGGTTGAAAAAATAAACCTTTTCTGAGTCTTATCTTTTCTTTTGACAATCAATTCTTATGTTTGCACCCTTTGCATATCATGGCATTTTCACACACAATACAAAATCCTTGGTAACCCCTTTTATATTTATTGGTATCATGAGAGCCTTTGCTCAACACCTTCATGGCCTTGAACGATTGTCTTCTATTGGTCCATTCTCAGATGGTATCCTCATCTCACACATCCATTCTTTTATTGAAGGCTACTTGATTGAGGGGCTTGTCGTTAGATCTAAGTCCTTTTTCATGCCCACTCTATATTTGGTACTTCTGAGTGTTTTCTCAGCCTTATCTTTGCCTCTGAGCTACAGTTTATCTGAGCACCAGGATTTGTGCTTCTCATTATCTTCCTGTAAGAGAGGTTCATTTGTTTTTGGGGACTCTGGCTTTTCCAAAGTAGAAACTTTGTTAGATAGATAGTGGTAGATACATTGTTATAAAGTTCAAAAAATAAAATAATCCACTCAAAAAACTTTGTCTCTAGACTATTATTTAAAGTCTTGAACTTATTTTATCCAAACAAAATTATTCCAACAATAGTCACATAACACCTGTTTGCTCACAGAAGGAGATGCATATTTCAAAGTCTGTTACTGATCAGTGTTTTTAAGTCAGAAAATTTCCCATTTTCTAGAAATCGTTTTTCTCAGAACTGAGTGAAGCACAACGTTACTGCTTGTTGTCAATAAAGATGGAAGCTGTGGGGTTAGGCTTACAAGGGATTACTGATATAAAACATTGATTATACAGGATTTTCAATACAAATGTTTAAACTCATCTTGTTTGTCAATTTTATAATTAACAAATGAGATTATTTTCTTACAATACACATCAAACGAGATGAACACAGGCTAGTTTACATATTGCTGTTGCTATTTTTACACAACTTACATTTTTTGCTACAACTAGAAGATCGTGAAGTAGTTCACATATACTGCCATCCCTACTGACATTGTAGAAAGAATAGGCAGCTTTCAAACTCTTGTAGGCAGGATGGTGCATGACTGTTGATGGCAGGCAGTAGAAGCTGGCAAAGTCAGTTATTTTCCCATTTTTCTATTGAGAATCAGGATAATTTGATTACTAATTATCTGGTTTATATATCGAGTAGTCAAAATGTACTTATTAAAATTTTTAACACTAAACTGAAGTAAAAATGTTTGCTATAACTACATGAAATGTTGGGGTTATCTTACTAATTTAAAATCATAATGGTGTTACAAAACTAAAATATCATGACATCAGGTTAACTTGGCATTTTAAAAATTTCTAAGAAGCATATGTTATTAAAACTCTAGTGTCAGGAAATTAGATTACTATTACAACAATCCAAGGCCTCTTCAAGCTTAAGAATTAACAAAGTATTTTCCATACTTCATGTTTTGGTAAAATATATTATTGCACAAAAAACTAAGTGTCCAGTCTTGACACAGAACAGCCATCTTCCTTGCATGTCTGCCTATGAGGTTTGTATGCCACAAGCCTTGAGACGACTTACATTCAATTTCAAGTTTTAATGTGAACTGTGCTGGTGCATGATGATGTCACCATGCGACAAAAGCCATCCACTTATGCACTTGCACTTATGATAACTTCATAACGAGGCAATATGGAAATGGGGAGGATGGGTGGGAATGTGTGCAGAAGTGTCTATCAGAAATACATTTTCAGGTAAGGTAAACGTAAGCTTCTGGGATGATAACTCACTTCCACACACAAAACTGCTAGAATTCCATGTTGAAGTAATGGAGGAGCTGATGAAAAATGTTACTCAGAGAAGTTCCCTTCAGAAAGAACTTTAAGGGAAGCCTACGAGTGCGACCCCTAATGGCAAGGACTCCGTTGGTCTACCACACTCATGGAAAGCTGCATCTTGTCTCGACCATGGTACACTCTTCACCCAAGAAGTAGGGAGGGGGGAAAGATGCAAATAAGCCTCATGTTGTAAAGACAGGCAGAATGAGAACATAATTGTCTGACTACTTGCACACAAGTGGTCAGAAAGCCAACAGGTGTAGTGTAGTTGGGGTGTGTTCAGACTATACATTGTATACTCATCTCAACTGTACTGAACAGACTCTGGCTACAGGAGGTGAGCACAATAGATATGTATTAAGTTTTTTGAAGGGTGATGTGCACTATGCTGACAGCATCATTATCACCCCACTTCTCACTGTATTGTGCTAAGTCCAACCGATAAGGATTCTCCATGATCCACTGACCTAGAAGCTAGGAACTGGTAAATGGTAGGGGTCTCCCAAGTTCCACCTGAAGAGAAGGTGGAGGGTGGGGGATAGAGAATTCATACTGGGGAGACTCGAAGAAGTGTCAGGATCCTCATTAGACCTCCAGCCAGAAAGGTCTTTTATTGGAGACAGTGCAATGGGTGACCATGAAACCCTATTTTTAAAAGCCAGATAGTGTAAGCCAAAGAAGTTGGTAGAACATTCCCTGGTGTTGGATTTTTCCATGATAGTTCATGGAATATGTGCAGTCTGTATTGGGACAACTTAATAAATATGTATACAACAAGGATACCTCAAGTGGTCTTGCAGAACACCCCCATCTTACAGTGGGCATTGATAGAGCTACAGTAGATAGTATGAAAGGTTTCTGCTGTCCTGTCTTAATACAGACTTTGGATAAACATATCATGAGAGGTAACACCAGTCACCTGGTGGGATCCTATGAAATTAAAAAAGGGGCTCTGAAAAATAATTCTTCTTTTCAAAGACAGTGGGGTGATTGAAGAATGGCAACTGAGGGAAGCCTAAACCCAGCAGAAGACGAAACAGCCAAATGGTGTAGATAATGAGTGGTGAATATGTGGAAAGTTGTCCATATGCTCACCTGGAGGATCTTATCCTATGGCCAGTGAAGATGAGAAGCAAGAGAAAGAGAAAGGTGATGAATCAAATGTGAATAAATGTGAAATAGCCTGTGAGCATCTACATCTAGAGGAGTAGACTCATCCATTCAATAAAGGTAGAAGGAGAAAGGTCCCTGGAAGAAGAGGGGCCCTATGGTAGAAAAAGATGACAACTGGGACCCAGAAAGGAAGAGGTCCATGATAAGTAACCCTGAGTAGCCTAAACAGGACACAGGAGCTTATCCAGATTCTAATGATCAAGTTCAGTGAAATACAGAAGGAAGGGAGATAGAAGAGAAAGTACGGTCCATGTGATAGAAGTCTTAGGAAGGAAAGATTTGTCAGGGGAGAGTATACAAGTGTGGTGGAAGAGGGTGCGAGAAGCATTCATAGCATAGACATCCAAATAATGTATAATGCAAGCGAGAAGGAGAAAATAAGTCTGGGGAGAAAGACAGTATAAAAGGCAAGAAGCCAATAGCTCAAATGAGGCCCGAGAGCATGTAAAACTTCATTAAGGTCCTAGTCATGCATGGAAGTTAAGCAAGGAGGTCAGTAAAGAATGAAAAAGCAGAGTGGGAGGACAGAAGATGAAACTCCCTGTGGTATGCAGGAAAGCAAAATGCTATGGACAAGGCCACCCAATAACTAGCAAAGGTGGAGACTGACAAACCATGGACATATGGCCAGGTTAAAATGCAAAAAGGTAGTTCATAGTATGATGGCCAGAAATAAGACAGTGGCAGATGAACCAACAATGAAAGACCCACCACTGTCATTGATAAACAAACACAGTGGAAGAGCAACAACAGGAATGCCACATGATCAGAGGGTCAAGCCCGATAAGTGATGGACCGGATAAAACCCACATGTGAAGATGAAGGGAAAATATCCCTCTATGAAAAAATAGACATATGAGGGTGAGGCAACAGAGAAGAGATATTAGTTGAGTAAGGTGAAGTAATAGAGAAGGAATATTGGGTAGAGAAAGGAGGATCTGGATGCTAAGCAAAGAAGCAGAGAAAACCAAGCTGAACTGGTCAAAAAAGCACCAACAATAAGACCCAACAAGGAGCATCGCGTATCAAGGTGAGGACCCAAGGGAGGAGACAAAGAGGTAAGACCAGGCCTGGCTGAGATGTGAAATAGTGAACCAGAAGAGAAGAGCCTGGAGTTGAGAAGTGTGGCAAAGGTGTCTCTGAGAGGTGTGTCCAACCAAGAGGAAACCAAATGAAAGACCTGGTGGCATACAGACCACTCCATTGGTAAAATGCAGATTGACTGAAGGAAGCAGTCCACCATCAAATTCATAGCTCCCGGTAAATGACAAGCAACAAGACAAACCAGATGTGAGTGGGCTCAGAAGAGTAGGTTTAATGCCCAATAACAAAGGTTCCTGAAACTGGTGCCTTCTGGATGGTGGGTGTAAGAAACAACTGTGGAAATGATGGAGTGGATCATAACAAAGTGATCCATCAGTATGGGCAGGAATGGGAACATGCCCAAGGAACAGCAAGATATTCAAGAACATTGATGTGGAGTGAACACTTGTCCTACATCCAAGTGCCAAAAGATCTGGTTTTGGAGATGGTAAGAGAATACTGAAAGTAGTATGGGCATGATCTAATCACCATGGCAATTCCTCAAGGAGAGGAGAGGTAAAAAAAAAAGTGAACATTGGAACTTGAGATAGAATCCTTTAGATCTGCAAGGTCTACTGGAGGATGCACATGTGCTCATGCTCCAAATGAATGAAGGGATCCGCACTTTTAGGAATTAACTAATGAAAACATTGCCATTTAAAAGCAAAAGATTATCTACAAGATATTTAGTAATGGAGCCCAAAATGTTACGAAAATATCCCAGTCTAGATTGATCACTGTATAAATAACAGATGATCTAATCAGATACGAGTATGCAGACTGTCTTTAATTCCAAAATATTTAACTTCTAGCTGATGCCTGTCGCAATAAGTCAATGACAACTCTTCTAAAAATAGTCAACCCAATCCCTTGGATTAGTATGTGTGTGCAATTTGATTGTCATTTCCTGTGTTATTTAAATAACAAAAATTGCTTTGCATTTGTTCAGGAAATATAGTGTATATCAGACATTTCACTATTAAATATATATATATGTATATATATATATACAGCAGTTAGGCTTATGACACTTATTTTATTATACTGCTACCATTTGTATTTGAATTTCTCTCTCTTTTATTAAGTGTATGTTAGTTATCATAGGGTATAATTATAAATAAAATCAATTTTTTAGCAATTTTTTAAGAATTTTATTCAGTATAGATCTAAAAGGAAAAAGTAATATGGAGTGAGTTATGAACTAAGAGAAACAAAACAGTATTAATACCATACATCATAATACTAAAATTACAGCCCTGACTTAACTTCTTTATTATATTTATATTTCTATAATTTAAGTGCCAATACTTAAAACAATTTTTCTCAAAAAGTTCAATAATTACTTAATGTCACATTTGGATTTGACAAGGTCTTACTTTACATTTAAAAAAAGTGTAGTTAACTCTCTGCTTGGTTCAAACAGACATAGAAAAAAATACCAGGACCTAATTTACTAACTTTAACAGAAAGAGAACTCCACCAAAATTAATTAACTAATGTTTTATCATATTAATAAAAATGCAGTAATAGTTGCTGTACAAAACATTCCATAAATAAATTTAACACTTGGGCAATAAAAAAACAAACCTTTTTCAAATAAAAAAAAGATACAAAACAATTCTAAATGACCATGTGCTACTGTACAAAGTACTAACAAATTCTTCATCATTTACGCTCCTCTAAGTTTAATAACAAGCAATAAAGCCTTGTGTCTTTCTTCCAAATACTACGTTTCATTGAAGTTAAAAACTCCTTCAGCGTATAAACCAAAACCAAATAGTACTTACTGGTCATATTAATTCAACTTCCCAATAGGATATTAAAAGGTTAAAATTCAAGGAACTTGTGTATATATTTAAAATATGAAAATCCACAAATGAACAACGGTTGTAAAATTCACTCTACGTGTTTCAACATGGTTTCACGTCATTTTCAGGAGTGTTCAAAACAGTTACTGTGTGCTATATATAAGTTCAAAACCCATCATTATGTGAAACTAGTTTACAACTTAAAAAAAAAAAGATCACACCATCTACATACTTTCTGATTTTTTAACCCTTCATAATTATTTATTTATTTTTGCTGTGTTTCATTATTTCAATGGTTGCTAATATTTCTAATGAAACACAGCAAAAGCAACTTGATCTTAAATAAGGCTGAAGGGTCAGAAAATCGGAAAATATGTAGATGGCGTGATCTTTTTTGATTTGTAAACTAGTGTCATATGACCATGGCTTTTGTACTTATATAGCACACAGTTACCGTTTTTCACACTCCTAAAGAGACGTGATACCACGATGAAACATGTAGTGACTTTTACAACCACTGATCGGCTTAAATAAAGATTTTAATTGTGTTTAATTGTTGTTTGTGGATTTTAATAGTTTGCCAATAGAACAGCAACTGATTAGTTGCTGAACATACATGAGATATCAAACCAACAAAGCTAAGATTCATAATCATATATTGTTAGAGAGACTGTTTTCATATTGTTCATGCATTAACAATTGTATATCTCATAATTTTTCTGACAATCGCACTCCATTATTTTTAACAGGTTTTCTCAGTTTATTGCTGCAATTTTACCTAAAAAAACTTTTAAAAGAACTAGAAATCTTGTGGGTTAATAAAATCTTTATATTTCAATGTGGTGTTCAGCCTGAAAGTTTTTTTGTATGATAATACATACCTATGTTTAAACAATATTAAAAACAGTAATTGTTGTGGATAATTTTATATGTTGTCAAGGGTGCTGTCAAATGATAACCTGTATATTTCTGTTGTATGTTTATATAATGATAAGCTGTATATTTCTGTTGTATGTTTATATAATGATAAGCTGTATATTTCTGTTGTGTGTTGTGGAAGTTTCAATATATTCCTTTTCTTGTTTTTCAGTCTGGATTTGATGTTTTTAATGCCTTAGATCTCATGGACAACAAAGAATTTCTTGAAAAACTTAAGTTTGGAATTGGGGATGGAAATTTGCAATATTATTTGTATAACTGGCGTTGTCAACCAATGACTCCAAACAAGGTATAATGTTCAATTGTAATTTAAATTTAACGGTAGCTGTTCTAGTATTCATTGTATATTATTATTATATTTCTATACATATATATTAAAACTGTTGTTGACCCCCCAGTAACATAGTCGTATGTCTGCAGACTTACAATGCTAGACACAGGCTTTCAACACCCGTGGTGGGCAGAGCACAGATAGCCCATTGTGTAGCTTTATGTTTAATTACAAACAAACAATTGTAATTAAATATAATTTAGTGATTAATTATTTCCGTTAATGTATTTTGTGTTCAAGAATTTATAAGCAATATGGTTTGTTAAATACTATTATTATAGATGCAAATTCTGTTTGTTTTCCATTATTGTTTTACATATTAATAACCTTGTGTAAAATGTGTTTCAATATTTTAATTTTTTCCTTATTTTCATAATTATTTCTCTTAGATTGGTCTAGTCCTTCAGTGAAGCAGAGAAGGAAAAACTTTACACAGGAATATTGTTTATTGGAACGTTTACTTTCCGTACCACCAGGAAACCTAATCAGCTGTATAATTATACTGTTTTCCCAATCATTACAATTAAGCATCGTGTGTTGTGCCTTTTTAATGAAAAGAAATATTAGATAAATTTAATATTTCTGATTTTTATGAGCTTCAATGAAGTAGTTTAAACGAAGAGTTATGCTGATTGGTATATGTCATCAATATTGTAATTTAAAACAAACCATCAGATACTAATAGTAGTAGTAATAATTAAGAAATTTAATTGAATAGAAAATCTGCAGTACAGACAAGTCAAATGTTTTTAAAACTTTAAGAAGATGTACAAATTATTTGATTTTGATAATATTCATGATTTTTTTAATGCCGATTGATCTGCCCTTACAAAAATATTGAGTTTATGGTAAATGTTTATCACATAAGAGTAAGAATCACACTGAAGTTTTGATTAATGTGGTGAGTGATATTGGTAATACTCTTAAATAAATTGTACTAGTTAATCTATATTAAATTATAGCATCTAGTTAGTGTTAGTGAGTCAACTGATGCAAACTTCAGAATGTTGTTAACTTTAAAAATGTTTGCTTTTTCCTCCACGTAAATATCCAAATTTCTTATTTAGTTGAATTTGAACTTTTCTCTCTAAATATACAAATAAAAATTCTTAAATTTAACATATATGTGTACATATATCAGTATATGTTTTTGTGCGTGTATGTGTATATACCTATAAAATCATGATTTAGATTCATTTAAAGTTTATCAAACCACATGGTAAAGTTAAAGGTATTTCAAATCTGACAAAATTTCAGGAATCATCTGTAAACTTTTGTGAATTTACTACTCTTGATAGAGTACATAAATAAGTTAAATAATTAAACCATACTCTATTATAATTGAATCAATATATGCCATGTGTGTGCATAACGCATCACGCTTACTTACGTAAGACTGTACTTGAGTTAGCTGAAATGAAGAATTCTGTGCCTTTTCTGGTATAGGAAAGGTAGTGTCTAGATCAGCCACCCCTTTTGTTCTTGACATGATAAATAAATTAGAATTCCATTTGTCCAGAGTCAGTTATATTCTTTTTAATTTGGTTTAAATGTGAATATGTTTATGTCAAAACATGCAGCTGCATTTGGACTGCCATATTTGAATACTGTCAGTCTTTCTTTTGAACAATCACGTGGCTCATCACATAGCGGTTACTGCTTTAATTTATGCTACATGAGGCCAATAAATATTTTTTTTAATTTCTGTGATGTCATTTTGGACAACTTTGTTTTCTATAAAGAACAAAGAATGTGATTTAGTTTATTTATCTAATAACCCAGGTTGTCTGATTTTGTTTTTTTTTAGCCTGGAAATAAAATTAGTTTGATTTATTTAAATATTTTTTTGAACACACACACAAAAAAGAAAATAATAATAAAGAAATAATATCTTAAGAGATTTCATGTAGTATGTGTATGTAGGAAGCAGGTGAGATTGAATTTTATCATTGTGAATTTGAATAAAAAGATAGGCAAAAATATCTTACGATACACTGAAGAACTTGTTTAAAACTAAAAGACTGACAGATTATTAACTATTGTGACCGTGAGTTTCCAAATGTATATATTGTGTGAAAAATATTGAATGATCAGACTGAACCCTAATGAAGGTTGTTCAGTATCTTCATTATTTTGGTTCTGTACAATAACATAACGGTGAAAGTATAATGTAACTAAAAAGTTAAATGCCATTTCAGTCTCACTTATTCTGATCTCGCTAACCATGTTAGTTTTACACAGTCTAAAAGTAAGAATTCATCAATGATCCATTACATAATTTATTAGCAGTTTGTTTCTGACTTTGGTCTTAGGTCACTTGTGTGAATTCTGATGTATAACTGTTAGTGTTCCAAGGTAATTAACCTGTTGAGTATCTGTGCCATACAAAGACCCCCAGTAACATGGTGGTAAGTCTGAAGGCTTATAATGCTAAAAACAGGTTTTGATACCTGTGGTGAACACAGCACAGAGAAGCCACTGTGTAGCTTTGTACTTAACTCTAAACAAACAAAAAGAAGCTAGTTTTTAAACATTATCTTATTTGTACTGAGAGATTCAAAACAATTCTTCTTTCTCATAGTTTCTTATTCTTCTGATAATTACTCAGTTCCCTCGAGCACCTGTTCAGGTGTTAGAAGAATTACTTTTATAAGGAAAGTTGAGAAGTCTAATATTCATTGAGGTAAATCTGTGCTTCAACCTAAAATTATAACCTAATATCAGCCGAGTGATATGAGGCTTACACGTGAATAATGTTTAATTTAATGTCTTTTTTTTGTCTTTTTTTTACTTGTGTGGTGTTTTCAGTTTTAGATCTGTACATTTTTAACATGGAAGAATAAGACCTTACTTAAAATGAGCAGTATATCATTCTTAATAAAAATCCAGATTCTTGATTAAAATCTTGTTAAAAAATTATATTCACTATAACATCAAATTAATTTACTGATAAAAGTGACTGTCAAATCTACCATTCGATAGGGTTGCCCAAGAGTTATAGATTGACGCTAACTTCCCTATAGTTTGTTGGTTCAAGATCAGGGACAGCTGGTACGAATAACACTTATGTAACTTTGCATATGTCTGAAACAAACCAAACCCTTTTACTCCTTATCTTAAATGTATATACGTATGTGTTGAAGTGTATTCCATGTGTGTCCTACATGAAGACCTGTAGTACATTCATGTAATTAATTTAAGCAACATTGAGAATCCACTATAGCAAAATAACTGTTGTTATAATTCTAGAAACAAATGCTTATTTTCAAAATAACATTGAAAAAGTGTTGTTTTTGTGTGTGCGTATAAAGATGTGTTATGTTCTGATGAAATAATAATTAACTAAAGTTATGGCTGAAAACTATTTCATAATTGAAATTTCCCAATTAAATATATTTCAAAGATTCCGAATTCTATTAAAAGATTAAGTAACCGTTTTTTTTTGTTTTGTTTTCTTATTAAAATTAACAAGTGTTTTCTTACCTGGAGAAAATATTAAGGCTGAAAACCCATAATTTTTATTAACTTTTCAACAATTTGATAAAATTAATTATTTTTAATATTGTAAGGTTCTACTAAGAAAACTTAAAAATAAGCTAGTAAATCTGCATGCACTATTTTAGAGCTGACCTGAAAACAGTGTTTCTATTCAGATGGCACTAATAACAATTTTAGTCTGTAAAGATTCTTTAAAAATTAAAATTCCACATGATAGAGAAGAGTAAGATATTTTTGAATAGCATAAACAGTATCTAGAACAAGAAATGGAATCCAGATTAATACTGTTGTCTCGGCTCACCCAAGAGTTGATTTACATTGGTTTTTTTGTGGCCCAATGATGAGCTTATTGAACTTAAAGACTGAAAGATTGAAAACCAT
>NW_013666134.1:88625-103492 GCF_000517525.1 Limulus polyphemus
TTTACTTTTAAATTAACATGTTGAGTAATGTATAGTTCTAAAATTTGAATTATAATCTACAGTGCGATACCAAAGTTATTGAGATGAATTCATGAACCAGTAGTTCAATAAAATTTTGAATGCGAGTCAACAAAAGAGATGACATGGCCTTTCACCTGTGACCCATTTCGAAAGGGTTAAATGAAAGTCAATTTTGTAATTCTTAAGCTGCTAAATTCTGAATGGTAGCCACAGATATTCACATTTCTGCTGATACAATGCCATACATTATGAAGATTCATTAGTAATTTCCTTCCTCATGCCAACATTCAGGCCAAATAAACATATCATCAGTTCTTTTCACTCAAATAACAATGAATTGTCATATAATATGCACAGATAGATACCTATACACTATTATACAAGTTCTCAGAATACCAGAAATTGTATAAGTAATATCAGAAATGCCAAGTCTCACACAATAATCACGAGTTTCATGAAATTTGATCCTTTGTTCTGCATTCACATCCCAAAGTGCAAATCTCATTAACTTTATGTTCAACCAGTCTAAGCTTTAATTATGTGATGCATTATAGCCTTGCTGTAAATGAAAAGTCATTCGGAGGTTAGCCTCTCTTCTATTGGCTTCTTATCATTTCCAGCAATCACTTTTGAAGGAAAATGGAAGCATTTTTTAAATGACTCACCCCCGTCCTTTGCTTGTCAAAATAAAGGGATGATATTAACTTTTACTGTAGATTTTCAGGATTCCTGTATGTGAACTAATTCCACTTTGTAAACAATGCATAAATTTTTCATTCAAATATGTTAAACTTTCCAATTTTTATAATGCGTCTCTATACTCAAGATGCATTCAGCTTCATCACCACTCCCCCAGACAAGTACAGCTATGCTATGCATAATGATTTTAGCATGGGATTACATATACACACAAATCTCAAATTTGGAAATAAACCAACTTTGGCATCTCTTAAATAATACACTCCAGGTTGCTTGCATCAGTTTTTTATTTCCACAGAAAAAAAAAAATATTTGTGTAAGATACGCATATCTTACATGTGGTTAACTTTATTTCCTAGTTAGTATTTTGGATAAGGGTTTTATAAACCCTAACATATTAAACACTGACTAGAATGTTGCTACAAAAGCAATTACATGTTTTCAACAAAAAATTCTTTAGTTATTATACAGGCAGGAAGATACACTTGAATTATGCACATCTTAATAGCTAATGAACAATGAATTACTTACCACTTAAGGAAGTCAGGTGAGTAGTCAAATCTGAACAGATTATCATCATCCTCAACATAATTTTCATTGAGCAGAAGATACAGTTCCTTCAACTAGATAAAATAACCAAATATAAATATAACAATCATTTTATATTAAGAGACTTCTTTCTGATTATATTATGAATACATGACAAACTTTTCTTTGCTCAGCAGTCTTTCAAACATTAATATTTTCCTACACTGAAAATATATTTCCAATAGATACTTACCTCCCCTCACAGTTACAGCTATTCTGAACTTGACTGCCCTCAAATTTTCACTCACCACTAGCCTTGAACTCTCACCTAATTTCATGTGTACACCACGTGGTTCAGTTGTGTTCAAGCATGCAACAACCCTCCATCAATAGGAGTGCGACACACCCTTCTATTGCAGCTGACTCCCACTATTCAGTTGAACCCAATCTTCACTTCAAGTTTAGGCATAAAAAACAATACTGGAAGTGAGGAGGATGGGTTGGAAGTGTGAGAGGAGGTAAGTATCAATCAGAAATATACTTTCAGTATAGGAAAATATTAATTTCCGATATGATTACTTACTTACTTCTTCTCACAGTTGCAGCTAAATACTACATTGAGCAGGTGGAGGGACAGTGTAAAATTACCTAGATGAGCACCCTTTAAAATCGTCTGAAGAGCTTCCATGGAGTGTGCCCTCTCTATGTAGAAGAAACACACCCATGGGAGACCGCATTACATCTGAACCAGGTATACCCTTCACCCAAGTGGAGTCAACTGGTGTTGTGTTGCAATCAAAGGGCAGAACCAGTGATTCATCCCAAATCCAAAAGGAAGAGGGATGTGTGTAGAGTGGCTAGAAATGTTGGATCACAGTTGGGAGGTCAACTCCAGTCCAGAGCAGTGGCACCAGGAGGAAATTGACTGGTCCCTGGCAGAGGAGGTTCCTCAACTATTCACCTCAGGTGTAGGAACCAGAATGGAAGGGTGCCTTTGTTCCAAGAACCTAAACCAATATGTGTGCAAATACAACATTATCTGGAACAATAAACCCCGAGAATGTACATCCGGACTACATCAGGAAGGTGGAAGTGCAACTTGGAGGGTTAATTCCAGTCCAAAACTAATCAGCATTGGAGATGTAACAGCTAGTTCGCAGTAGGAGGAAATTCCCAACCCACTTACATATGAGAACTTATATTGGCTGGTCTAGCTCCAACCAAAACCAGTCACCCGGGAACCAACATCCAGGTGGTGGTAGGAGAGAGGGTTCCCAGCCAGAGAGGTGAGCCGCAAAATAGAAGGAAAAATCCAGTCCAGACCGGTGGCATCTGGAATAAAGCATCAGATTTGCAGAAGGGGGATAATCATGCCTTCTACACAGGCAAAATGCCACTGACCTAACCTTGACTAAGTGGGATTGTGCATGATCCACCACCTTAATAGAAGAGTCGAGGGGGGATGCGTTGGAGTCCAAACGAACGGATCACCAGAGAAAGTTCAATGGGTGACCATGAGACCCTATTTTTAAAAGCAGATCATTCCCAATTCAGCAACCTAATGAATGTTAGAGATGGGCAGCAATCTCTTTCTGCTTTTCACATGTTAGTCCGTGAGTGTACAGTCCAGTACGCAAGGAAGTCGGGGGGATTGGGGGTGGAGATGCACGTGTGTCAACAAAGCATCCCAGCAACACAGGAGCCAAGTGTGGAGGGAAAGGGCAGACAAAGATAATATGGATAAGTTGGTGATTTGGAGGATATGGGCTTCTGCTGAAAAACCCTCGGGAGAATGACAAAAAGCCTCAGACAACATGTGAATGGAAAACATATAATAAGGGAGTGTTGTGAGGGAGAAACAGAGGCGAACAACTTATGCTTGAGGAAAAATGCATTAAGTATAAGGGTCCGAACTATTAAGGGTAAAAAGTGAATCCAATTGTTGTCCCATTGGCCATTGAAAAAGGATTTGCTGATAGATGATATGAAAATGCATGAGCCTCTGCAGTACATGTGGGCACGGCATACTAACCCCTGCATGTAAGTGATCTGCAAAATGTTTGGCATGGACCCCAATATCAGGTGAAGGGGGAAATCAAATACTCAGAACTAGGTGCTGCATTTAATAAGGAAGGGGAGGGTCAATGACACAGGTGACAAAGATAAAACACAACATACCTGTGATACCAAGTCTAAAAATGGTATCTGAGGTCTAGGTACTTCAACAGGCTAGAATATGCCTGTACAGCAAAGGAATGGGAGGCTGTCCAAGCCTGCATCGTCTTGATCGAATTCCTCATGTAATGACAGAATTGTTTGTAGAGCGAGGGATCCCTCAGTCCACACGAAAGAAGCCATATCCTGACAAACTACAGCTGACACTTCCTTCGCCGATAATGCCATACCTGCAGCCATTGTCACGAACTGTTTAATGCCGATACCATCATTAGCCAACGTAGTCATAATAGTAAGTTGTGAATTCAAAAATATTGACCACTACCAGTAATTAAGTGAGAAATAGAATTCACAATCAAATAAAGAAATCCAACTTGATAGTGGATTATAAACAATACTTCGAAATGTGAAAATCAGTAACGGAATATTTTCAAAATGCACTAAATGAAAAAAAATGTCTAAAATCAAGCATTAGATTTTAACACTGTTGTGCCAAATCGAGAAGTGACGATTTGGTTCAAATGCATAGAGGGAATCAACTGTGCTAAGAGGGTGTGTCATACTTCTATTGGTGGATGGTTTCTGCATGCTAATTTGCATGCTTAAAAGCAGCTGAACCACGTGATATACATGTGAAATTAAGTGAGAGTTCAAGGCTAGTGGTGAGTGAAAATGTGTGCACTAGAGGGCAGTAAAATAGAGAATAGCTGTAACTGAAAGAGGAAGTAAGTAATTGTTTCAGAATTACAATTTTGATACATAAATAAGTGGAGATAAAGAGCAAATGGGATTTTAGGTTGTTTCTACAGAAATAATGAATAAAAGTCTAAAGAGGTTATACTTTTATTGTATAGGTCACTGGTTAGGCCACATATGGAGTACTGTGTTCAGCCTTGGGTCTTTACCTTAAGAAGGACATTGAACTGTTGGAAAAGGCTCAGAGCAGGGCTACTAGAATGATACCTGTGATGGAAAGGTTAAAATCTCTGAAATTGTTTTCCCTTGAAAAAAAGAAGAGTTAAGAGGGGATCTTATTGAGGTGTTTAAGACTGTTAAGGGAGTTAATAGTGTTTTGTATCATCTTTTTTCACACTCAACGGTGAGAATAGTAGGATTAGGGGATGTAAATTGTGACAAGGTAGGAGTCATCTTCAGCTAAGATAGTTTTATTTTCTAACAGGGTGGTTGGTTTTTGACTTCTGATGTGGTGGATGTAGTTAATTTAAGGGAGTTTTGGGGAAGTCTTGATAAATATATGAAATATAAGGACTGGTTTTGAAATGTTTTATTTTAAAGTTTGGTTTAGTTAATGGGACAGCCTAGATGAAACTACAGGTCCCTTGTTGTCCTTAAATTAAATATATGTAAATTACAAAAAGGAGGGCAGAGCAAAATAAAACTTTGGAAAATAATTACCCAAGTTATACTCACAATTAAAGGGTCATTAATATCAAGTGTATCCCATTTGAAACCCTGAGGAAGAGTGTAGGCTGTTTTTCTTATATCATTCTCAGTTTTGGAAGGTTCAATGGGACCAAATTCTACAACCTTTTCATCTGCAAAAAAAAAAAAGAATCTGACAGCATTATCACATCTTTCTTTATTTTGTAATCAACTACCAAATTGTCGATTAAAAAAATATTGCAAAGTACAATGGCAATGAAATTCAAGAGAACATAACCAACAATATGGCAAATTGTTAAAATATTTGATAAAATAACATCTTAACTAGGCTGTAAATACATTATACTGAACATGTTGAATTTTTATAGATAATTTTGAAAAAACAACTAAAAATGATTGATATTAAAATACTAGTCTACAGTTATTTACAAATTATGATTATTATCTCAATAAACTGGCAAGCACGAATTATAACTAAAACTGGCATTCCCACTGTTGTGGGGTACATACATGAAATGTTTTCTTATGATAGTCACTATCAGGTTATCATGACTATGAAAGTTGTTGAGATTACAATATATACTATCACAAATTTCACATGTACAACACTTGTTTTGCTTTTGTTATATGTATCCCTGGAGCAAATTGCACATTCAATAAACATTATGTGGTTAATTCAAATTGTTTATACACAGCCGAGAACTAGTTTATGGCACACTGGCCAAGGAGGAAGTTAGGTAATGGACTACTTTTCTAATATTAAGAAGACAAATTATTTTTTCCTTCTTCTGTATTTAGTAATATATACTGTTCTAGTCAGCTTAGCTATCATTACGTTATTCATACAGATATGTAACACTGATGGAAGCTGGAATATCAATTTCAAGATACAGTTTCAATTAACACCTCTACTGATCTGTTTCAAGTAAAACATTTTAAACCATTAACTTTAAGCAACTACCTTCCCACAAAAGGCAGCAGACAGTACATGGTAGATATATATTAATGAAGTTGTGAACTTTGGCATCCGTAATAGTTCTTAATTATCAATTATAATTTTATTTCATAAGTAAGACTTGCAAGAATAAGGTAAGTCTGATAAATGGTATATCCCTCACCATTATCATAGTTCTAATTCATAAGTAATCTATTCCAATAGAATAATGTCAGATTTTGTAAATGATATATACAAGTTCTTCTTTTTGCCAATTGTCAAAATAAATGGCTTTTAGTTATATTTCTTAATAGTATAAATATATACTATGTTGTTGTTGGGCTTAGGATTCTTCTACAGTAGGTGTCCGTGACTTGTTAATGATAAATTCAACGATGAATAAACAGTACACACTTTAATTGAACTGGTGTATTTAAGTGTTTTACACTCACAAAAAAAAAAACTATTATTCTATAGGTATTTGAAGAACTTGTAGCAATCCGCCACAATTTAATTCTTCATATTGTTAGCCGACACTAGGCAGCTTGTACGTAATTGAATAAGTAGAGTTGTTTAAACATTTCAGTGATGAAGAATTAAATTGTGGCGGATTGCTAGAAGTTCTTCAAATACCTACAGAATGATAGGTTTCTTTTTTGTGAGTGTAAAACACTTAAATACATCAGTTCGATTTTCGATACCTCCCTACTATAAAGGCTTGGTTTGGTCTGAACTTTCATTGGTGGTAGTGTCCAGAGTCACTGATGAGGAGTGGAATTCTCCGAAACTGGTCTGGCTCACAGACACACACCCCAATGAAAGAACAGACCATTCCAAACTTTTACTTGTTGTTGAAACAAATGTTTAAACAACTCTACTTATTCAATTAAGTACACACTTTACTTGTTTTCAAATAATATATATATGTATATATATTCGGAACAAGTTAAACGTATGTATAACAAAGTATTCACACTTTAGAAATTACAGGCATATCATAAACACTATTTATATATAGTTCTCTTATTCTTGGCAAAAGTCCACTTAGGCCTATTCAATTACTTTAGAAGTTCAGTTGACAAGTCAAACTATCTTCTCTATATTCCTATCATACTAGTATTCTGTGTATGATTCACTTGCAGTTGTGGTGCAAGTTATCGTAATTCGTTTGGTCTTCTTTCTTCTGAAGATCCTCTGTTCCTTTTGTCAAATTGTACCCAGGCTGATTCAATTACTTTAGAACCACACTTTGACGGAATAAAATTATCATTCTTATCTTTTTATATACTGTTAGTTTCACTCTAACATATCAAACGTTAGGCCTATCACTTTCATGTTACTTAACTTCACACCAACTATATTCTCTTTGCTTTTATATGTCTATTGTTGTCTGTCTGCTGCTTCCCGCTCGTCTCACGCTATTTATATCTTTATTACATAGTCTCTGGCCACTTTCTATATTTTTGACACCAATTAGTTATTAACAAAACCTTCTTCAATTGTCTGCTTTTAACTCTTATTATAACAAAACTTAAAAATAATAAAGTATTCACTTACAAATATAAATTAATCACTAATATTTAAACCAAACAGTCTTTTATATCATGACAAATACCTTCTACATTTCTACACTGCATTTGTACCCTAGTTTTGTGTCCTGCATGTGTAAAAGAAAAGTTTTTGTACTAGTTGTTTAATAATAAAAAAATATTTTAAGAAAGGAAGATGCTGCTTTATTATACTCACTTTCCTTTACATTTTAAATTTAACATATCTGTAGTGTTTTTAAACTGGCAATGTACCAACTGGAAAACAACCAATTTTAAATAAGAGAAACCTAATTACCCTTGGAACGTTCTACTTATATGTGGTTTTTGATGTAATCCCACAGGAAAAGTTAAGCATAAATAAACAGTAATTTAATATCTGCAAGAAATTAAGAAGCAAACAAACTTAATTACAAAGTGGGATACACACCCACACAGGCTTATGCCAACCAAAAACATTAACTGTTAAGTTATAAGCATTCCACTTGCTTCATTGAATGAATAGTAAACTTCCAAGTAAATATGTTATACCTATTTGAAAGAAGAAATAAAAATAAAGCTTAGAAATGACATCCACAGTTTCACACAATTTTAAAGTCCAAGACTGTAAACTGCCACAAGCATATATATATATAGCAACCTTTCTTGGGTTATAAACATGTATAATACCACAGACTTTTCATGGGAGAAGATAATATATGAACACAGGTATTCAATTATATTTTCAAATGATGATAAAAAAAAAGAAGTGATAAATAGAATGTACATTTTTTATTTTCAGGACAATTTTAATTTGACCTCAACGAACCTAAATATATATAAAATAAAACATGCCAAATTTTGTATTCTATACAAGATAATTTACATTACGTAAAATACAATACTGTTTATCTCATTTAACCTAAAATATAAAATTGACATCATAAAAGACAATGAGCATTTTTACCCAATTTTGGAACAGGCTGAGTCTCCCAAAATTCATAACGTTTATGAAGAGCTTCTTCTGGTGTTTTTGCAGGTCCTTCCTGTCCCACATTGAGAGTGAGTACTTCCATAGCTTTCTTCAAGTCTTGAAGCTTGGCTAGTGGTACTCCCTGATTAATTAACAAAACTATCTATAAAGAACTGAATACCCAACTACACTATATGCTTTCATGTACTTAGCTAATTATACTCCCTGTATGGTACACAAAACCAACTGTAAAGAACTGAATGCCCAACTACACTATATGTTTTCATGTACTTAGCTAATTGTACTTCCTGTATGGTACACAAAACCAACTGTAAAGAATTGAATGCCCAACTACACTATATGCTTTTATGTACTTAGCTAATTGTACTCCCTGTATGGTACACAAAACCAACTGTAAAGAATTGAATGCCCAACTACACTATATGCTTTCATGTACTTAGCTAATTGTACTCCCTGTATGGTACACAAAACCAACTGTAAAGAATTGAATGCCCAACTACACTATATGTTTTCAATTACTTAGATAGTGGTAATCCCTGATTAGTAGTGTTTGAATGGATACCAAAAATCTTACCCGGATGGGTAATTCAGGTGGGTATCCGGGTGGCCGATAATTTCCTATGACTATCAACACAACAGTTTCTAACACGTAGAAGACAAGACATTATATGAATCATGATGCCACACCATTTAAGTTTACTTCGTGTGCAACATTGTCTTTATTTTTCTAGCAAAAGCATATCTAAAATTACCAATAACAAAAAGTTATGAATGTTTGGATGGAAGAGTAAAAGGAAACAGTAGATGATATAATTATAAATGAAAGATGAAAACAATGTTCACCCCGAAACTTTTTGCGGTCACCATGTGTACTATAGCACAGGCCTGCAAGGTATAGGCTACTGTATGCATTCTCACTATTCTGCATGAGGTACTGAAACAAATTCAAACAAACATCTCTCCATTTTTTAAATTTTAACCAATTAGTAATGAGCACCAACTTAGTGGTCACAAAATTAATATCTATATTGGTAAGTGGTAATGAAACAATCTTTAACAGTTCACACTGGTTGACTGTCATTACACAATACCCATGTTGCACAGGCAATATTTGTAGATGATGATGACACTTAGGTTGTACATATGTACATTTACGCATGGACATTGTGGTATCTACAGCCACCTGTCATTATAACACACACTGAGAGATTACAAGACCACCGAGTGTGCCTGTACTATCAGAAAAGTTAGCACAATCAATGGGTGGAGCTTACCTCAAATATTTCAGTGACAAAACTTTGATAATTCCCCATTAAGATTAGTGTGCGAGTTTCTTACTTAAATTTCAATGAAGTGAAACAATGACTCTACGGCAATGATCGCCACATCCTAATACCTCGAATTATGATGAGCAGCAGCTAGCTACAGTTGAAACAAGTTATACAAAAATGTAGAAACTTTCGGAAGGTCATATTTATATTGATACAAAAATTTACTGTATTTACTATTATAAATCACACATTCATCAGGTTTGAAAGTTTCCTATGAGTGATAGGTCTCATTTCTGTCCTAGAATGACGACTGTGCCATGCTATAAAATGGCAGTAACCATGAACCAACTGTACGTAGGGAATCAGCCGATAATTTTTTGATTTTTTGTCTCCTATATTCATTATTGAAAACGGAAGTAAAAGTCAGTATGGTATAAGCAAGTTTTGAAAGTATAATGAATTGTCGATTAAGTTGATTTATAAGATACTCAAGGATTTTTGTACACTGTTAAACTTAACAATCAATGACTTACTAATAAGTGTCACTGGCCCACTACTAGAATTAATCTGAGTCTATCACTATGACTGTTTCCACTTTCATATTCACTGTCTGTCTCATGACTTTTTTTTGCTTGTTTCTGATTTTTACTTACTATCTTCTCTTTAAAATAATAATTTGTCTGCAGCTCTGTTTACATTACTTTGACTTAAACTTTGCAGAACCTTTCTTTTAAGAATAGGGTAACAACTGTGATGGGTGGGTACCCAAGTTTCCAGGTACCCGGTGAAAACACTACTGATTAGTACACAAAATCACCTGTATAGAATTCATGTACTTAGCTAGTGTCTGTTTCAAAAATTAAGTTCAAGCCTCCACATTTTCACTTCTAAAACTAAATTTCACTGATGTTTGTTTTCAGATCACTATTTTCCTGTAACTGGATGCTTTCATCACAGCCTTGGTCTAGATCTACGTCTTCATTATCTTATCTTAGCTACCATGATTTGCCTACCTAAAATTTAAGCCTTTCTCTTCTTCATAGCAACTTCCAGTTCTAAGCTTGTGATATTCACAACTTTCCCAGATGCCTTGAGGCTGTACATTAGTCACGCTACTGTAGTTTATAAAGTTTAATCATGCCTGTTAACATCTCATCCACTAAACCAAAAAACTACCACAATCACTGAAAGATTAAACATAAATCCTGCAAGTGGGATAGTTTCTGAGTGTCCCTAGCTGTCTTCCATTTTTAAACCAAAATTACTACCAAGATTAGATAGATAAAGCTAGTGATACTTTCTGATTAGTAGAGAAGAACAACTGTATAGAACTGCATACTCAAACTATATATATGTTTTCATGAATATGCACAATATCTTTGTTGTAGATAATGTCACAGTTACATTCTTTATTTTACTAATGGAATCAGTGCTACATTCAGAATGCTACCAACCTAAATACAAACTCTCTAAACTAAACATATCAAGAAAAACTTGAATAATTTTATAATGATAACTTTGATAGAAATGAATAAAAACCCTATAACCCAAGCAGTTTCACAAGGTGGACCTTTCTACTTCTGATCATTCCCAGTTTGCCCCTGAATATGAAAGGTCCACCTTTTGAAAGTGCTCGGGTTATAGGGTTTTTATTTATTTCTATCAAGACTTCATGAACCTACTTGTTTTTCTAACGTCATGAATAATGATAACATAGATTAAACTTACAGAATAAGATAAATTTTAGTTGAATATTCCTTTATATGAACAAATCCTTAACAATTTTCAAATAGAAATAATTCTGAGAGTTTGGAAAGTTTCAAAATGAAATGAATTACTAATATATCTAAAAGAATTTATATGTATGTAATCTGCCATTGTAACATTGACCCATGATAAGGCCATTAACCCATTCACTGCAGATGATACATATATGGCTTTTAAATGTTTTTTCTATTCACTGCATCAACTCATCAGGATTGATGCTATCTAGTAAATCCATAAAATAATCTGGATTTTCTCCAGTTTCAGCAGCGAGATGTTATCATACAGGCCTTATTGACATCTTGAGAGAAACTGACACATAGAGGGCAGAAATAATTGACTTACTGTATGGCAACATATGGGGGAGCATCAATGGACAATATTACCAGAAAAATATATGATCCAATACCTCGTATGGGAATTTTAAAAGCAAGAATCCATATGTCTACCAGCTGCAGTCAATAGAAAAAAAATTAGAGGCCATATGTGTACCAGCCACATTGAATGGGTTATATAAAGTACACAAATTTCGTATTTTAATAATTATTGTAATTCAAGTTGAAATCATCCTTCAAGTATGTGTACTTTATTAAAACTTGATAAAAAGGAAACCACTTTTCAGAAAATGAAAGCTTTGAGGTGGCTTGATTGGGTAATGAAGAAACTTTATTATAAATGCATGTACATTGTACATTTATAATAGTTTTTTCATTACCCAGTCAAGCCATCCCAAACTTTCAAAGCTACTTTATATCATCAAAGTGAACCATTCAAGCACTGGTTTGATACAGTGTGCTGTATAAAATAAAATTAAATAATAATTAAGTTTATTTAAATGTGCTCTGTTGAATCATCAATTCAAAATCTTACCAACAAAATGAAAAAAGCAAGGCCTATTTCTCTATAGCAATTTGAGTGTTAATTTCCCATTTCATAACCCATTTGTAAACAAACCTTACCACCTAGTCAAAGATGAAAGATTTTAGAAGTATTTCTTCACAATTCTAAGAATAAAAATCAGTATTTAGATTGTTCAAGATTTAGTTGTAAAAAATAATCCATTTTTTTGTCAGTTCTTCACCTTAACTTGAGATTTTTTAATCTCATAAAATTATTAACTTAATAACAATGATGTTCACAACTTACATTCAATATTATACAATCATCATTTCTGTTAAAATTAAAATAGGATTGACAACAATTAATGTAAATAAACCATTATTTTGGAACTTGCTCATCTCCACTGTTTTATAGTTTTGCTTAAAATTAGTTTAATTACCTAATCAAGAAATAATACAGCAGTAGCAATCAAACAACTAAATAATGAAATTATTACAATAACGTATATTACAAATAATACAGCTAATAAAGAGCAGAACTCTGCTCAACACAATGTTACGTTACATACCAAATATATAGTATTTTTGTGTAACTAAAATACAAACTAGTGCAATACAAAATATTCCAAATTTTTATAAAACTGATTTTTTTTACAATTTATTACCCACAGTTTAACTTGAAAGTTTTCCTTTTTTGACATAGTTACAATTTTCTTGTATTATTTACTTTTGATACAATGAAAAAAAAAGACATACACATGGTTTCAATGACCATTTTGTTGTTGATCTGAAGCTTTGATGGGACATTTCATTAGTTCTTAAATTATTTTTGCATTTACCATTTCTGAACAAAAACATACAGAGTAATTACAAGGAATTTACCTTCAAGTCACTCTTGGAGTCATGGTCATCTACATCTTTGTGCCGTTTCTTTTTGGATTTCTTTTTTGATTCCCCTTCACCTGCACTAAAAATAATGAAACAAAAGTCATAAAAATACATTACAAAGCTTTATTAGAGTTTTTCTATTTGTCTGAGTGATTGTCTGCTTGCATATCAAATGTGGTTTAGCTTTCTTTTCCATTAACAACATTATTCTGTTAATGGCCATTAAAATGTGATAATTCTATATCCTAATAAATCTGACAAAATAGATGAACTTTATTTACCATTAGTTAATTTAAAAAAATCTAACTTACAAACAGTATCTTATGTAGAAACAATGAAAAATAAATGTGAAATGTAAAACTAAGTAAGAAATTTCTACTCGTACTTGCCAAATGTTTATAAAACATCAGCAGTTTTACTGAAAGACAAAGTGACATACACTTCTAAAAAAACACGAGGAATAAACGTGATTAAGAACAAATCAAATAGGAATTAACTGGCTACAGGAATTAAAACTGGTGTTGTACCTTTCACTTTAACTGAATGGCATCCCTTTGAAAGTCATAACACAATACATATATAACTTGTGTAAAACTAGAGTTGGGCAGTTACTGGAATTTGATAACTGACTAACAGTCAGGCTCATTAATTGATTACATTGAACTGAATGATTATTATCACGAGACTTTGATAGTTAGAATACTCAAAAATAGTAATAAATGGAAAAACTAATTTCAATTTATTGATTATTTTCGTGAATCCTGAAACTAGTAAATTAAGATGAACAACCTTGAATTAATTAATGGAGCTGGTTATTTAATTGGAATGGCTACCTACGAGCAGTGATTACACTGATTACATAACTAATCGATTTTATCAGAACTGGTGTTTTCAATTATTACTGCCTGCAATTATTATAACAATCAATTACTCGAAATTACGATTAAATTGACTGTCACAAAAAGAATCAAATAATCAAAATTAGGGTTTCCACTTATTACTATTTTCAATTATTCCAAGTACTCAAAATATTGTTATTATATTTGATTGTTGTTAAGCAAAAAGCTACATAATTGGCTATCTGTGATCTTTCCAATTTTAGCTTTATAAGTTATTTTGTTTACTTCCAGTTTTTTCAACTTTGATGATTTGGGAGAGAGTGGGGCTCATTATTCAAGGGTCTCAAGGACTAGAGGGAAGAAAAATGGCTTGTAGCACCTGTTGCCATCTTTTTTTTTGTTTTTTCTTTTTGAATTACTGCCTAGAAGGAAAGAAACTGTCTGAAAGCACCCACTGCCAACTCTCTTTTTGCATGTATGTACTACAGTTTGAAGAACGCTGTATTAATTATTGAATCAAATGTAATCAATTAATGGGGCCATTGATAAATTGATTAGTAAATATCACTAATCGGCCAGCTCTATTAATCAAAAACAATAATGAGAAATCATAATGGCAACATTTCAATTAGTTGGATTACTGTAATAATTAAAAACAGTAATAAACAGAAATGCTAATTATGCTTATTATTTTATGACTGGGTTATTTATGTAACATTAATTGGTGTAACTGATGCTCATAGATAACTGATTAAATCAATCGCTTAGTTCTAATTTTAGCATATCGTGGATGAACTGTAAAGCTGTGCAGTTGATATACAAGTACTATTAAACCAAATGGTTAAAATTTCATCAATATTAAATAATGCAGTATTAAAGAATAAGAATGCACGTAGTGTTCAAGTACGTACTGGGCTAATTAGATAGCTTGCAGTTCAAGTATAAATATAATTAAGAACATACTACACCTGATGATGACAAAACC
>NW_013666134.1:103958-111686 GCF_000517525.1 Limulus polyphemus
ACTAAACAAAATGTTGAAAAATCTGGTTAAACACACAAAAATACATTCAGTAATTGAGGTAATTTGTTTATTTGGCCTGAATGATAATAAAAAAGACCAACACAACCTGAGTTGTTAATGAGTCTACAAATTTCACCTCTTTAATTCTTCTAAGAGATGCAAAATTAAAAATTCTATATTGTAAGCATGCAAACTTGATCTGACTCCACCAACCTTAAATTTGATCTCTGTTATTTAACCCCTCTATGGCAGCTTGTGTAAACCTGCCTACCACCCCACGAGCAAAGATTTGCGAATACTTGTAGCAGGCCATTCAATAAATTGCATGCAAAATGCTTGCATCATATGATGTCAACTGCAGTTGAAGGATTAATTATCTTACTTTACTAGGATACTGAAGTTATTAAATAGTAGGTAGCAATAATGATCAAAAGTGTTAGCTAAGTAAGACAGAGAAATAAGAATTTATTTACATTAAAAGTGAAAATTTCTCCATTATTAGTAGTGGAACTTGTGGTAGCAGCTAAGTATTTATCAGCAGTAACGTAATCTTTATCAAATTTAGGATTATCATTGATTAATTGTAACTAGATGTGGTGTACGATACTAGTAATAAATGGTACGAGTGTTAATTAACAAGGGAATTTTAGCATTATATCTTTCCACATTTTAATCTATTAACTATACAACAGCTCAATCTTAGCTAAATCAACAAATACTGTGTGGTTAGATTGGTAACAGAGAATTAAGACTTGCAACACTTCCTTATGGTTAAGAGATATTACAGGAATAAGTGGAGTGCAGTTTTTACAGATTGGGTTTTAGAACTGTCGGCTTGATTGTGATTATCAGGAGGCTCAGAAAGACATATCTTGTTTGCTTATTTATTTGAAAATAAATTAGAGATTTAAGTAAAATTGCTGTATTAGAAGAGGAAAATATAAGATTAGAAGTCAGAAATTAAAGGAGACAAAAAATGGATAGACTTAGGGTAAAGGTTACAAGGGTGAGAATGAGAGTACTTGGTATACAAGAGTGAACAACTGGAAAAAAGTTAAGGCTATAAAGACCAATTCAGTTAACATTCAGGTACAAAGGCTCTAATAGGTTCGAGCCTTTGGTTGCTTGCAACGACGAAAGAGATGATCAAGAAGATTATAAAGTGGAAGACTGTTTCATTATGTATACTGATAAAATTATTTGTTTCAAGAAGTAATAAGAAATAAACTTAGTATTCCAAAAATTGTTTAATCTCAAAGTCTATGCTCAAGGGAGGTCCACTTCAATCTACACTTTGATCACTGTGTATTATTGGGTTATACTAGTTTCAGAGAATTCCACTCCTCATCAGTAACCCTGATGGAAGTACAGAAAGTCTAGGACTAGAATCTACTTGCCATGTGTGAAAGGACATTAGTGTGTGTTAACAGTTTAGTTGCCAGTGCAAAGGGGCATTCTCTTTTTTGTAGTTGATATAGGAGAAATTGATGTTAGGAATTGTCAATAAGAAGACCTGCTTAAAAAACAAATTTCTTTAGAGAAAGAAATAGAAATGTGGCCCATTTAGGAATGTTCCTTCAGGCTCGGTGCAAGAAGAAGCTACTTAGTTCAGGGATATGACCAGAGTAACAGGTGGGCTGGTTTGACCTGAAAGATGGTTTTTAAGGTAAAGGTGCATTGTCGGTAAGCTCCACTTAAATAGACTAGGCAAAAAACTATTTGTGGAAGCATTGAAGAATCTCATTAACAAAAGTTTAAACTAAAGTTGCACAATGGAGAAGGAGTTTGAGGGATTGTAAATAAACAAATTGATAGGATAGCTAGGTCAAAGAGTAGACTTAGAGTATAACAAGTTAAATAATAGTTTCAAAGAGAAGTTGATTAGATATAAACAGTAAATTCAAGAACAAGTCTATTTTCTACTATCCTGTTATTAGAAGCAAAATAGATGAGTTCAAGACTGTAGTTGGAATGGAAGACTATGATATAATAAGAACTACTGAAATTTGATTAGTTGGAGATCACTAATAATAGAAATTACTTTGAAATTCTGGATTACAAGTTATCTAATAGTGACAATTTTTCCTAAGAGAGGAGGAGTAGCCTTATATAATGGACAAACTGCAACCTGTTGGGATTGAAGATTGATTATAAAATTAAGAAATATTTGTCTATTCTTTGCTTCTTTGAAAGTATTAATATGTCTCATGTTCTGCCATCAGGTTTTCAAGGGTAGAAGATTATTAATTAGCAATTGATGTAGGCCACCTGATTAAACAGATGATGTCAATGAGAAATTGAATAATGAAAATAATAAAAGCATTGATAAAGTAATTACAGAGACTTAAACATTAGACATTTATTAGGATTGCATGGAGTTTTCTACTGAAAAAAAGAGAGAAAGATGGTTTTCTAAATCAAATGATCAGAAATCCAACCAGATGGGATGCCATCTTAGATTTACTGTTAAACACTAATTGAGGTTATTAGAGTTGAAGTGGGGGAAGGAGATTTGAAGAAGTGATAATTGCATAATTAGGTTTGAAGTTTGTTATGACACAAAAAAGACTATGAAATTTTAGTTCCCACATTTCACAAAGCCAGTTTCAAACTATGAAAAACGATTTATTATTAGTTAATTGAGATAATGAGGTAAAAGGAAATATATAAGACAAATATAAAACATTTTAAAGATAAACTGCTTTTAATTCAAAACAGGCATGTTTCTTAAAAGAGGAAAAGGAAAA
Source organism: Limulus polyphemus (assembly GCF_000517525.1). NCBI lineage: Eukaryota > Metazoa > Arthropoda > Merostomata > Xiphosura > Limulidae > Limulus > Limulus polyphemus. The sequence continues at coordinate 106,706 of NW_013666134.1, forward strand.
CAGAGATCAAAACCTAACTGGCTAACTATGGACATAAATGAGAAAATCTGAGCTAAGTTTAAATTGACAGATATGGAAGATTTACAGGAATTTGGTTAAAAACAAAACTAGAAAATCAGAAAGGGCTTAAAAGAAGCAGTTGATTAATAACATTAAAACATGGCAGCAAAGATTGAGTATGTTCAAGGTAGGCAGAATGTTAAGTGGACAAATGATCCTTAAAGAATGCTGATGACAAAATATTTGTTAAGCACTACAAGATGACTTTTAAATGTTTTTTCTAGTCCATTTTTATACAAAAAATGGAAGGAACAATCCAAGCCCTAAGCATTCTTTGGGAAATACTAGAATTGGCTTGAATCATGTATATATTCATACCTTGGTGGAAAGTTAAAAGACAGAGAGATTAAAAACAGATAAAGCCCAAGAACCAGACAACGTTTCTCATAGGTTTTAAAGGAGGTCACTAGACAGTGAGCTGGTGCTTGAGGACTGAAGATACTATTTCTAAAGTGGCAGTAATAAGAGTGGCCCTGTAAATTATAGGCCAGTTAATCTTACTTCTGTAATAGGAAAAGTTCTAGAGTAAAATAAATAAAATTCTACAAAATCATTTAATGAAATATGATATCAAAGAGCCAACACCTATTTGCTAGAAATAAATCTTGCTTATCTGTTAATTCTTTTTTATAATGTTAACTTTTTTACCTGGATGATGGAAAAGGTGTGGATTTGGTGTACTTAGATTTTCAAAAAGCTTTTCCTAAAAGATTACTAAAGAAAATCACATCAGTGAGAGTTGGAGAAAGATTAAATTAGATTGTATGGTGATTGGGTTTAAGAAAACAAAGTTATTATTAATAAGAGTATAATCAAATTGTGGTGTATCTCTTGGCCTTTTTTTTAATTTATATTAATTATATTACAGTACCATATTTAGTAAAGTTTGCTGATGACATTAAAATGTTGAGTATTTCTAATCATATTGAGAATGTTAAAGTACTATAGGATGCCATGGATCAATTGGTAACCCTTTAATTATAGTAAATGCAAATAGAAAAGTCCACCTAAACATTGAGGTAGTGCTATATTTCTAGTAATAAAGGTAAAATAATTTTAGGATTTATGTATAGACATATTGATCACAAGCCAAGAGAGGTAATTATCTCTTTATTAAAATCACTAGTTATACTAAAATCATTCATTTAGAATATTGCATTACTGGAAAGGGTTCTGAAGGAAGGCTAGCATGATAAGAATAGTTTAAGATATCTTAAAGTGATATTATTGAGTTTATAAGATTATCCAATGGATCAGTAGAATAAGGGCTATTAATTTCTTTTCTATGTATCCAAAAAAACAACAATACATGGGGATATAAATTTAAGATTTGAAAAGGCAAGCTAGGCTCCACTTAAGATTAATAGAGTTTAAGAGGAACAGATAATTTCCTGAAGAATAAAAATTGATTTAAATGTTTACTGTTTTTCCCCAGGGCTGGATGTACAGTGACAGTTTTGAAAGGCCAATTGGTTCCTCGTTGTTCATAGTGTAATGATAATTAAGCACTGCTTTTAACTGATCTGTTATTCAACTCGCATATATAGCAGATAACAAAAAATAACAATCACAAACCTCAAAACACGTGGGCATACAAGTGCAATGTAGGGTTAAGGAAGGATGCTCTACATAATCATTAATGAAAGAGATCATACAGAAAATAAATTAAAAACTTGTAAAATGAAACGTTTTTTGTTTAGGATATGACTCAAAATTTAAAGTAAAATTCTTAAGTTGACAATAAGCATTAATGAGGAAATACAGTCTGTTCTAACAAGTGTATACTTAGTCCACTGATGTAATTTGGTTGAGACATACACAGATTTATATTATGAAACTACCAAATCTAGAAACAATCAGAAAAATAAAAATTACACATTTATTAACCTATGTAAACCAACTGCCAAAAGTCAATGATGTTCACATCTATGCAGAAAACAGTCACAATCTTTATTATAAAAGTCAAATACCACACTCATTAGAAAGCATATTAATAACATTTTTTGTTTTTCTATTTCAGAGACATAATACAAAGTTAATCTATTAAAGCTTAAAAATTACAATTTTATCATTTTTTTAAAGTTAAAGCACATTATAAAATTTCTCTGATAATAATACTAATTATTTTGTGTGCAAAAAGTGTGTAAGTCACTATTAGACATGTTTACACAATGTGTAGTGAGTCCACTTTGAATGTGAAATTATAAACAAAAATATAAGCAAGTACACATGCACATATATATGCATAATTTCTACATTTTCTGCAAAAGATCAAAAATAATCATTTAAAAGTTAGCAACCTTATTATGTGCACCACAACCATGAAACTTAACCACTAGAAACATTTAACCTACCACATCCAAGTATCTTCATTTATTTATTTGTATTTCCAAAATACCTGATGAATAAAAAACAAATATTGATAGTTCACTCTCAAAGTCTCAGTGTATGGCAAATTTAAATTAATGTACTCGAAAAATATTTGAAATATCACATTAAGAAATTATTAAACACTCAGTCCAAATATACTATAAATCTTAACCATTTCTTTCAAAAAAATAATTTTCAAAATACACAATTTTGTGAAGACACACATCTATTACTTTTAGTAAATTATTAAAATTAAATAATAAATTTAAAAAATGAGACTGGGGTGTATTAATGTGTACTTATACTAGTTATACCAACTTATAAATTTAACTAATAATTAATTTTACAAATATAATTTAGAATTGATAAAAGTGTAGTACAACCATATAATTAAAACTTCATTGAATTGAATTTTACTTAAATCTTAAAATAATGCAACCTTACGATTACAGTAAACTAAATTTAAACTGAAGCTGAAAAAAAAAACATGTTGGACTATTAAAATCCTACTAATTCAGTAAATGTTATGATCATACTAAAAATAATATATTCATTGATTTATGTTCATATTGAAGTATATTTTAAAAACAAACCATGAAACACAAACACGAAAATAAAATTGTTAAAGAGGTTTTTGTAATCACGCTTGATGAGGCGATCACGCTTAATTAAGTACGACCAGAAGAATTACGCTTCAAAAAGCGCGTATCTTTGAAAGTTTAACTGCATAGAATTTAGAAATTCCACTGGTCCTGTGTAGTCGACAAAAAAAAAGTCATTAACTTATTAGTATATTTCCTACATACTTTTCTGTACACCTTGTTGAGACCATTTTAGTCTTCTCTATTTCGTTATTACGCTTTGAATCTACCGATGGATCGACTTTTTCTAAATCATTCTCTGTGTGTTGGTAATTAGTTTCATTTCCTGTGAATCCTTCTTCCTCCGCCATAATTTAATGTGCGATATCACAGCGCCACATAATGTTTAGAAATGGCGTTAGTTTGATGTGAAGAAAAAAAGTTACATTGTACGGTAAGCAAAGTGTGGTATAATACATATTTTGAATTTATATATAATTTTACCTGCTTAGTTAAGCTTAAAAGAAAAAATAATTGTTGTTATTGTTTTATTAGCGCAAACCTACACAACGGGCTACCTGCCATCTGGCCACTGCGAAGAATCGAGCTCTGATCTTTAGCTCTATAAGTTCGCAAAATTATGGCTGGCCCACCGAAGAACAACAAAATGATAATAAGATCATTTGTGAGATCCTTAGACTAAATACCTCTGATTTATTTGTACAATATTTGAAAGTAATAGGACGAGAGGACACACATTTAAGAATTGTTAAAGAGAGAGTCTAGGCACAATTTTATTTTTATAACAGGTGATTAAATTATGGGATGAGATATTGTCAGTAATAATGGAAACCAGCATTTTACAAGAATTTAAAAGGGGAATCGATGATTTCCTGAAATTATAGGTTAGGTTTATATATGTATTTTTCTGAAGGATGTGTCTACAAGGACAGCCTCAAAAGACCAAATAGACCTTTGTTATGTAATGTTAAATCTCTTAAAGATAGAAAGCTACCAGTATTACAATAAACAAAGTTAGAAAATAGACTATACTCTTCCTGCGTTAAATGTTGAAAGCTTAAAGATACGTTGTTTTTAGTTACAATGTTTCACTGACAACTTCTTCCATTCCAACTCTATTCTGGGCGCCCCCGAGGGGCGCAGCGGTAAGTCTGAGGGCTTATAACGCTGAAAATCTGGTTTCTATACTCCCAGTGGGTACAGCATAGACAGACCATTGGATTGCTTTGTGATTAACAAGAAACTATTCTGGCCCGAGCTTCTCCAGTGGTTATTGTATCAGGTTTGGGTTTATGCCTCCCCCTTCCAATCTCGCTCCGTACTTTGAGGCTGTTGGTACGTTATAAAAGTAACTACCAAATCTATCTATTTAATTAATTAAATTGACCTGCAAGTTGGCGGCAGGTAGTGTTCACTAGCTGCCTTCTCCTCATTTCAAAATTAGGGCTAGCTAGTGTAGATAGCCCTCATGTAGCTTTGCGCGAAATTCCACAAAGATAACATAAACTATATTCTTTAGTAAACAAGATGGAATCATTGAACTTTATACTTTATACAGAATTTTATTTCATGATTGTTATAGTAACTACTATAACGTATTGAAATTTAAGGGATACGATCGATTATTTAACAACTGAATAAACTTCATTAATTTCAAATTTTAGAAAATTTAAGCAGATATTAAGAGTTATGGTATTTTCTGGTATACGGATATCCCGAAGAGTGATTTGTTGGGTCTGTCTAACAAAATATCCAACGAATATGTTCTAGCGAATGGGTTAATTACATTCTGAACTCCGACTGAGTCCATCAACAAGAAAAAGTCAACACACAAAATGTACACAACAATAATTTTCAATAACAAAACAGGATCAAGGTATTGTTACGTCTCCGTTTGTTAATTGATTTTCCGTAACTTCGTTCCGACGAAACTTAAGCGACACAAGTTC
>NW_013666134.1:112008-132650 GCF_000517525.1 Limulus polyphemus
ATACCCGACTACCCTATATCTAGTAAATACTAGAGCATTCGCCAAAGTACAGGATAGTTCTAGAAACGTGGCGTCACAGTAGTCATGTGACTTGCTGACGCAACAGTATTAAAACAAAGGCAAGTGTTTATAGTGAACACGTGGAACTGGCAAGAGAGAGAAAGTAAATATAAATCTTTATTTGTTCTCTCTCACCAGTTAATATGAATCCCCCTTTAAGCTAAAAGATAAAGAAAGTTAAAATCTAAAATGCAAATAACTTCACAATGTTAAAGCAAAATAAATTCTAAGTAAAAACAAAAATTGTTTAACAATATTTCTAACAATCTGAAAAAATAAACCTTTACTAAAAAGCTACAATTCTATAAAATATACATAACAGGAGAGAGCCCGCCTTTAAATACTAAAATACGATAATATTAAAAAATTAGGCTGCTCACGCAACCACCTTGATCTCTCAAGCCCCAGAAAATGAAAATATTGGACATCACAAGTGAAATCATAACTATCTTTACTGCAAGCGAACATACTTAATAACCAGATAGTGAATCTTAGTCCCACATACAACTGAAGTAAGGAAAAGTTAAGTTGTTTACTTGATTGAACCTCTTCATCCAAACTGAAAGAAAACAAAAAAAATCGAAAAATCTACACATTAACTAAAGGGGTAGCAAACACATGGTACTGTACTACCGAGTCATAGTTTATTGCGCCTACACATTGCTGACATTTAGATTATTAACATAACCATACTGTTTATCTGTATATAATACTTTTTAGTTTATTGTGTAGTTATAACCGTATTTTTTAAGCTACTTTCTTTTAAACTAAGAACATTTGTTTGAAGTTAAGCACAAAGTTACACAACAGCCTATCTGTGCTCTGCCCATCACGGGTATCGAAACCCGGTTTCTAGCGTTGTAAGTCCTCTGTGCCACTATGGGGCAGAACGTTTGTAGAGTTTAAAATCATAAATACGTTATTGAATCTTCTTAGACGTAATATATATATTATTCAGGATTCCATCAAATTATTTTTAAATAATGATTAAGTCCGGAATGATCAAAACTTAAATCTTCTAATGCTCCAAAAAATATTAATTACCATGGAGATAATTTTAAATTTATATTTTATCATCAATCAGATATAAATTTGAAACTGAAAATGATATTCAGAATTTCATCAGAAATACATTCGATAAACTTATTTACAGTCAAAATACCCAGAACTGTAAGATATGAATTATTATCACGAATGTCCCAGCGTTTGCTAGACGTCCTCTTTTTTAGTATATAAGCCAGATATAGATTGAAAATTGAGATAATCGAGTCAAGCGAGCAGTAGGCACCGTAAGTAAAGTGAATTATAGCGTGTGTTTATAAAAGTAGTTAAGTTTAAAGTGACTGTGGAAATTAAGCGTATTACAAAGTTTGTAACGAGAAAGAATAAACCAGTATTAATTAAGAAAGGACTTGTATCGCTGAAGTTTCTCGGAAAGAATTTTTACGGGAAATTATCAAACAAGCAGGGACGTAACAATACAAAGTTTTCTTCTTTTTTTTAAGCAAGAAGATTATAATGAAATAATGTTTAACTTTAGATTACTTTCTAGCTTAAAGTAACCTTCACATGAGAATGACGCTCATTCATGAAGTTTTTTTTTCACTTTTGATAAACTGCTCGACATAATATAATAGATCTATGCAGTTAAAGTAATATATAGAATTAAAAGTGTACACTAGATGGTAGCACCAATTCCACATTGCTGCAATTTTACTGTAAAGTAATATTCTTTCATTTCATTTATTTTTCACTGTTATTTATTTGAACGTATCTTTTCTTACTACAGTAATATTTATAAAGTAACACTTTATGACGTCATAAAAGGTAGATGTGTCAAATACCAATATGATATAAAATAGTAAATAAACTTAGATAATACTTTGAAAAATATCGTTTTCACATGATAACATTTTACGAATGATCAAGTATATTTTAATTACTAAAACGACAAATCATCGTTTTCAAAAAGCCAATTCATATACACAGCGAAAGGTGAAAACATCTGTAAAAAAGCAAACGCTTTGAAATTAACATCTATTAAACCGGTTCTTGTAGAATGACGTCAATTAAAAATGATTAAGCATTCAAAATTAACGTTTACTTGACAACGCTGAATTGTTTTAACTATATTTAAAACTAAATACCCAAGTTATGTAATTAAAGCTTTATTAAAAAATTATATGTTTTGAATACTTGTAGTATATATATATATATATATACGTAAGTTCTTGACCTAATTTTTTTTTTTGCGGAAAGCTATACAATAATGTACACTCATCACTTATCCACTGGGAGGGCTTCTGTACTTCCATATATTGTTCTACTAAAATTTAATTTACATAGCCTAGTTCATGGTTTGGTTTGAATTTCGCGCAAAGCTACGTGAGGGCTATCAGCGCCAGCAGTCCCTAATTTAACAGTGAAAGACTAGAAGGAAGGTAGCTAGTCATTACCACCCACCGCCAACTCTTGGGCTACTCTTTTACCAACGAATAGTAGGATTGACTGTCACATTATAACTAACCCACGGCTGAAAGGGCGAGCATGTTTGGTGGGATGGAGATTAGAAACCATGACCCTTAGATTGCAGTCAAGCGCCCTAACCATCTGGCCATGCCGGGCCCCTAGTTCATGGAAATATTTAATTATATTAAGTTTACATGATCAGATCACATATTCATCTTATAAAAAATGTCAAAATAACACCTTATCAGAAAAGTCTTGTATTACAATAATCCCTCCCTGTTTTATTACAAAAAATCTCTTTACAAATGATATGAGAAAAGAGTAATTCTGAAGAAGTAATACATATCTAGACAGAATTCCGGATACTTCATAATTAATTTGCTAAACTTATTACATTATTAACTTGAACAATACAGGCTTGATCTTGTTTTAATTTGAAATACTTCTCTGTGTTAGACCTGTTGCTGCATAAATACTCAACACAGTAATCCATTGACAATCACAAGGGTGTTTCAATGACTCATAAATTATGTAAAGTTCCCGTTTGTCTTACATTTGTTAACAATTATTGGTGTGATAAATTATTATGTGAATCAAAATGGATAGTTCCAGTGTAACAAACAAAAACATATTTATTAACAAAGCATTATCAAATGACTGTCTACCAGCTTGAAATATAACCATTTTATTACTCAGAACTATCTTTATAACATTTTAATTCATACATTTTCTTCTTAAATAAACTAACAAACAAACTATTATTCACATAAAATATTACATATTCTACCTGTGTAGCAACTCCTTAACACCTTACTTAATGTCATGTTATAAAAAACTGAGCTTCAATTGAATTACCTAAGTTCTTAGGACTAAGTAATTAGCCTTTTATCACATAAGGAAACATAGCATATTTTAGAACAATGATATATTAAAAAAAGAAAAACTGAGGTGTACTGTGTTTGATTAATAAGTATGAGATATCCTCTATAAGAAAACCAGTAAAATATTACTTTTGATTAGCAAGTTTCAAGTAATGGTTGGAAAAATTAACAGTTTCTAAATATATTTAAATAGCACTGCATTACTGATAATTTATATGCTCAAATAATTAAATGAAGGGAAACTGAACAAAATCATCACAATCATATCATGATTAAGAAATTCATAGTTGCACATTGAAAACAGGAATCTTCTGGCAAATCATTTATTTAATCTTTTACTCATGAAAACTTAAATCACTGTTTAGAACATACACTGTAATTTTGTAGGATAACTGCTGTTCAAATCTTATATTCAGTAGAATTGTCACAGCTGTTACTCAAAAAACAAAAAAGTGAATGAACAGAGATTTCCACCTCACAGTAAATCAGTGTCTACTCAACATTACAAACAAGAAGTCAAGCAAAATCCTTGAACAATTCAATGATTACAAAATTAAAAAAAGAAAATATAAAACTGATCTAAATATATTAGAACATATATTCAAATTAAAAATCTTTAATTATCCAGAATGGAAATAATTTTGTTTCAGCATATGTCAGAAGGAATTTTAGATTATACTACATACGAGAGTGCAACACTGATTTCAGGTTTAAATGCATTAAATCTTCAAGGTAGTTACAGTTCACACATGGTAGGCTGTCTAGAAGAAGAATGTACACAATATTTTTCTGTAAACAAATTTTCTTTCCACCACCTATTTTGAACCTTGTGATTTTGAACACATTTTTGTTTTTTCCACTTTAATACACCATGTTTATCGTAAGGATTAATTCATAATTAATATTTTGATTGAAAAAAAAAGTACATTCTTGATTTGTTTGTTAACTTTCTCTTTGGTGAAGGAAACGAAGTAAACTATGTTGTCTGCCTGTTCTATTTTTTTAAGTGGGCTACTACTGTAGCACATTTTCTACACAGAACCTACAAAAGATCAAATCGTTGTGAAAATAATATATCTGCTGTTGCACTGTCCTTGCTGACCCACCAACACTTTTCTATAAAATTGTAATCACTTCTTCAACCTTTAAAGTTTTTTCAGCATCATTTAGTAATAAGTTCTTAAAGCGCTTATATTAGTACTTTCAAGGTGAACATCACCTTAGGTGCACATAGTCGAAGCAGTCAAGTTTAACCATCCCAGGTTTGAGCTGCTGACCAGATGGAAGGCAGTCAGTCAGCAACACCTCTGTCAAAAAAGGATCTGTCTCACTCCCAGAACTGAATAATAGGTTGACTGTCACTTTTATAATATATCCAGAGCTGAAAGTGCTGGGTTTGTTAAATGGCAACATCGTCTCAAACCTTGGGCCTTCTGATTCACAGAAGAGCTAGATTTTTCTTTCAGTGGTAATTAAAACAGAGTGGAAGGAACAACTATAACAAATTATAGGATCAAAAAAGTTCTGCCACCATCTGGTTCACAGTTTCAGACCTCCTGAACCATATGTACTACCAAAGGACCATAAGTACAATGTTCCTATGTAATACAGTAAATTTACCTTGCTATTAACTAACCTGATACCTTGTTCCTATCCTAAGGTGTTTTGGATGTACTAGTAATTTTCAAGCTGTAATGAACTCCACAATATTTTAAATTAAAATTACATAAATTCAACCAGAAGACTTGCTTCTCAATTTTGAAATCATTAATAGATTCCAATATAAACAGTTAACTAACTATCAACTAGTTATTGTTCCAGAGAATCCAACCTTACTCCTCATTGTCTTTGCTCCAACTTTGTCATTTCTAATTTTCAGCTGCATCTGGAACCTATTATTAAAAAAAACTTGGCAAAATTGGATCCATATATCATTTTAATAACCAGTCAGATGTGAACACAGTTAGAGCTCTATCTTGCAATTTGTACTACCTTCGTTGTACAACAAACACTACTTTCCTTCATCCACTCCATATCTGAAAAAGCACTCAGCACAAACCCAGCAATGTTTTCTTAAGGCCCATAAAAAATCCCAGAAAGAATACAGGAAGAAACATAATCCTCAAAACATACCGATGAATCAGTTTTTATGGGTATTGGTGAACTGTTTGAAAAAATACAGTTGACTAAAATTCAAAAATGTGCTGCAAAATAACTTCACTGGTGTGATAAACCACATGATAATAAATACAGAATGAAATGGGATATGGTATGTCATTTATATCAGTGTACATATATCACTAATATTCCAGTTAGCTGCTAACCTATATACATATAACAGTTACATCATATCATTAATGAAGGCACAGCCTTCAAATACATAATGCGAACATTATCTCATAAACATTTATAGAACACTATCTGGAATAAAACACTTATAACTGTTTGAAATAACATAAAATAAAAAACATTTTAATTGAATGAAGTAAAAAAAGTTTACTAAACTTATTTAAGTAAATAAACATTTTAGTTATAGCAATTATCTGGCCGAGAATTTATTTCTAAACTAAGACTTTTATTACATGCAAGTTGAAGAGTTGAAAGAAAATACTGTCTTAAGGTCTATAAAACACAAACATTTCGATTTAGAGATAAGCTGCAGAGACAAAAGTATAAAAAGAAAGTTGTAACTCTAACAGCAGTCAGATGGCGATTATTATTCCCAATCCCAAACTCTCTAAGCTGCAAAATAGGTTTCTACGGAGAATGCATGATCATAGACAATATTAGTCATTACCGACACTTGGATATAATCAAACAATTTACACTTATAAGGATACATCACCATCATTAATTGTTTGTTTGTTTTTTATTTTCAAATGTTTGATGCTGAAACTAACAAGTTATCATACAAATACTGAGTTAAATTTTAACTCACCCTATGTTTCTTCTTCATTATCATAATGATATTATTTTTCTGAAAGTAATAGAACCCTCACTACTATTTAAGGCTATGTTTAGAGATATTTATTTTTTTACTCTTTTTCCATTTCCTCACAATGTAAATGAAAACTGGCTGTAATTTTTAGGAATAACCATTATTTTATTCCACAACGAACCTAAATTAATCAAATGAACTCAAATTATTAAAACCATTCTCTTCCACTTATATGTCACAGACATACAAATACATTCAAATATTCATGTTTCTGCCAGTTTGATACATATTATAGATCTGTAAGATCTTTTAAAATTGCTATACTTTTTCCAGTCTCACAATTTATAGCATATTAAAATAGCTAATGTTTTAAAACCACATAGTAATACTTGCAAAAGATGAGTATTATTCCAGTGAACATGTAGACTACATATATACACACTAAGTTCAAAGGTTTTTGACAGACAAAAACAAAATGCCAATCACTATGACCTTAAGAAAATGATGTACATATGACAAGTGTAGCAATCAGAAACTTTCTCAACATCTGAGGTATACAGAGGAATTTTCAAACATAAACTAAAGCTTTCTAAAATAGGAAATATATTATTCCTAAAGGATTGATATACATACAGCTAACATTAATTGGCTGAAATATTCAGAAAGGAAAGTAGATAGTGTTTCAAAAGAAAAAAAAGAAGTTAAGATTCAAGATAATTCTATTATGTGAAAGATAGTGACAAAAATCTGGTTCTGAATAACTCATTGAAACACAGGCCAGGTGGTAGCAGCTACCTCAGGCATAAGAAGAGCTGTGAGAAGTGTAGATACAAGGTTGACAGCATGGTTGTCTAAAAGTCCAATCCCACTGATGTGTTTAATTCCAACTCCCCTGGCTCCTACAATTTTTCCAGTTCTTTTATTTATACCTGAAACATTTTACATCACAAATATATTTATTTTAGATTAAGATAAATTATAAATTTAGATGTTATGTAATTAATACTTGAAACTGATGCTAAATAAAATCAAATTATTCTATCATTGTTTTAAGTGTGATTGTATTTTCAGTATATAAGTGAAAAGTTATGAAAAAAACTAGTTTTGAGTGAATCATTTTGAAACTACAGAAACAAATGTTAAAATCAACCTGCTGATATGGGATATTAGTGAGCTACAAAGAATGTGCTAAAACAACTGTATTAGTACCAACCGTAATTTGCAATGTGACAACTTGATGTGCCATGATTTGTAGAGCTGGGCAATTAGCAGAATGTGATAATCAATTAATCATTGAGCTTATTAATCAGTTACATTCAACTAATCAATTATTCACACTTAATACTTGGATGGTTGAAAAGAGATGAAAATAGTAATAGTAAGAAACACTAATTTTGATTAATTGATTATTTTTGTGAATCATGACACTAATAAATTAAGCAGAATGACCTTGAATTAATCAAAAAATAATAATGAGAAATCATAATAACAATATTTTAATTATTTGGATAGCTGGAATAATCAAAAACACTAATATTTGAAAATACTAATTTTGATTAGTTGATAATTTTCATGACATTAAGCAATTTAATTATTATATCATGTGAAATCAATCTATGTAATTAATTGCTCATAGGTAATTGATTATACTGATTAACCGAGTTAATTGTCCAGTCTCATTGACCTGATATAACAAAACAAATGTTTTTTCTTATTGATGATAACTGGTAAAATAGCTTCAACTCATATGCACACAAAAAGGGGGGGAATAAGACAATTTGTAAATGTTTTATCAAATCAGAAGCATGTGTTTTGGTTTTATATATACATATATGATTTGTGGTTTGAGGAAAAAGGGTGACTGAAAAAAAATATGCAATTTTTTTAACTACAAGATAAATTTGTTTGTTTGTAGTAAACACAAAGCTATACAATGGACCATCTGTGCTGTGCCCACTATGGATATCAGAACCCAGTTGTTGGCAATATAAGTCTGCTGAGTACAAGATAAATAACATGCAAGTTATGAGACATAATGCAATAATGTCAAACCTGAAAACTGTATAGTTGCCCCCAGAAGTGAATCCACAAATGACCCAAAGAAACCAGCAAACGTAGCTATGATGATAACTGGCCATTGTGGTGTACTGCTAAAGAGATGCTCTTCATTGTGAAAAATAAGGTGTGATACGTAATAAGATGTTCCAATTAGTGTCCCACCAAAGGCACTAAACAGAAGACCAGGTACTGACACTCCACCATTTGTTCCTGATTGTGTTGAAAAATCAAGTTATGTAGACATCTTGTGATGAACAAGAAATACTAAAAAATTATTGTACATTTTTAAGTTACTTAATAATTGCACTCATATTATCATTAAAAGCTGACAATACTGATAAGACATGATTCTGTTATTTTAGATCTCCTGTCACCAAACTTACATTTACAATACTCAGTGTTGTCTTAAAACTTTGAAAGAGTCTTATGACTCCAAACTAATTCTGAGATTGCCTTAATAAGGCTTAGTTGATTTTAACTTTACTCTAATCCTCCCCTCCTGGAAAAAACATAAAGATACTAGATATGAAAATTTTGAAATTGTTGAAGAGAAGAGAATAGGAATGGTAAGTGTTTCAACACTTTTATTTATCAAGTGTCCTAAAATATTGTATAAAAAACAAAACACATCTGAGAAATTTTATATTTTTACTTTGGCAAAAACTATACAAAATATGATTAACTAGAATAGAGGTAGGCATAGTCTACTGATGTCTTCAATCCTCTGAACTAGTAGAGGGAAGGCAGCTAGTCAACAGCACTCACTGCCAACTCTTATTATTCTAATTGAAGTGCTAGGTCATATCCAGCTGTAAATGATCACTTATACAGAAGATTTAGCTAAAACAAACTTTACCTTTGGGAACTTTTCTCAAGTTTGTAATTAATATTGGGTCAGCTCTTGAAAAGACTGGACCAAGCTCTGAAGCCCAAGTGTCACCATTTGCTCCACAAAGAGCCGAAATAACAGAAACAGTAAGCCAGGAGCATCTGAAGTCTTTATCAAAATTAATAGGTTTCTCTCCCACACCACATTCTATCATCAAAAGAAGAGCTAGTTCAGAAGCAACCCCTCCATTGCAAATTACTTGAACCCAATTTCTTTCTCCTCCTGAACTTACAAAAAAAAATCACAAAAATTGAGTATCATTATAAAAAGAATGATGGAAGGCTCTCACATAAATAAATTCTTTGTAGGTTTTAATTTGTATTACTATTATTTGTAATTTCCAAAAATATTTATGCTCTTAATTCAGCTTTATTTGCTTGATAATATACAAGTTTCTACATTAAAAAATATATCTGAACAGCTAAATTAATTTAGAACTACAATATATTGTTACTAATTTGTAAGCCTGAAAGTACAGAAGCAGTTTTAAGACTTGGCTAAATTGTTACTACTGTAATGCTAGAAGTATAAGAACGAAAATAGATGACTTTGGAGAACCAGTCTGAATGGATGATCTTGGTTTACGTAATGGGAATAGCTGAAGATAGATTAAAGGTAGACTGATTTGGTGACTGGAATTTCTTTTAAATACATTATAGGTTATTGAATAGAAATAGATACTAAAAAGAGGGTGAGGCTTTATATTTAAAGTGCGAGTTACATCCTGTTGAAGTTGAGGATATCACAGCTAACATTAAAGTGATTGAATCAATTTGGGTTTCTGTTAGTGGTTATAAACAGAGAAGTTTTAATTGGAACTTGTTACAGACCACCATATGCAACTGGTGAAATTAATGAGAAACTTTACAGTGGGAAAAGTTAGAGTCAAACTATGAGGGAAGACAGGTTTTTAGAAATTATTCAGAATGGTTTTCTTTATGTAGCCAGAGAATCTGCTAGTAACAATGCTATTTTAGATTTATTGCTAACTTCTAAAAGAAAAATGGTTCAGAGGTGGAGATTGGGGAACATCTGGGTGCAAGTGATTTAGGACTACATTTGATGGTTCATTCACTATTCAGGAATTCATAGATAGTTTTAAACATCTAACAGTTCATCAGGCGACATGCAAGTGGCATCAGATTTCTTTTTCTCTTGTTAACAGAAACTGTCTGACAATGTCTGAATAATAATCACTAAAGGTGTGGCAATACAGCAATACGATTGACACATATCGATATGATACGATTTATGTATCTTCATGAAATTTGGCAAGCTTTCAGTAAACATTATAAGTCTTTTGTAGAGAAAAAATCAGGATTTCTAATAAATTATTTTTACTAATTATCAACGATTCAATAAAGGAAGATGAGTATTGAGTACTACATGTTGTCTTCATTTCTTTTATCAAAAACATTACATGCAAGGTAATATAACAAATTAACAATAACAAAATAGATAGACAGATATTAACTTTTTTTATTTTACTTCTCTTGCCAGCTGCCATTTAGTTGATCAAACCTGAGAATTTGAAAAAAAGCACTGTAAAGTGTGAAGTACTTAAATAAGACAATGTTAGTAATATAGATAATAAATTACAGACACGACTGTCAAACTTTGTAACAAACCATTGGTAAAACTTCTGTATCGACTAGTATTATGAGATATGCACCCATAGTAATCACCCATTAAATGTCTCTCACATTGAAAATTAAATCTTTTGATTAATATAATGGTGATTACTTGAACAAAAGTTGTATCAAAACTAAAAAACATTATATGTGTAGCAGATCCTTCCGTGCACTAGAGCACCTTTTTGTACAGGGGGATATGTTTAATAGCTGCATTGCTTCAATAAAGTGTACTGTATGCCTAGTGTACAAGAGGTAAGAGAAGTAGTAAGATAGAACAAGTATGAATCACAAAATGTATGCTACTACTAATAATTTTAATCCTGAAAAACTATCAATGGTGTAATTCTAAACTCACCCTCTCTCCCAAATCATACGTTTAATTAATCAACAATGGTGTTAAAATATATATATATATATATATAACTGACATGTAAACTCTCTCTTGTAACTATTTGTTATTGTTGAAGGTCTGTATTTATTTATTAATTAAACTGTTAGTGTTACTATGTTCCGTTTAACTGTTTATTTATAATTTTGTTTATTGGGTATGTTGAATTAATGAACAATTTTATTAGCAGACTTGAAAACTTTAATGGATTGCAACTGCCTGTTGAGAGAAAAGGAAACAACATTTCAGCTTCTATACTAAGGCCTTCTTCAGGTTGAAGCAACAAAAGTTTTATGTTGGAAAAGGCTTTGACTGTTAACCTGTTTGGAATGGTGTCTGTTAAATAAAAATTTGTCTTGCTTAAATCAGCTGTAGTTCTTTTAACTGCCCACAACAGTGTGTTCTTTCGATGCAAGTTTATTGTATGTAGCTGCATGAGTGTTGCACATAGAATCAAGTATGTGTACTTAAACTAAGTGTATTTTTTCTCATATTTAGAATATAAAACCATGAATACTGTTTTATATAACATTTTTTAACTACATGTGAATGTTTTATTCCATTAATGTGGATTGTGTACAATAAAAGGGTTTTCAATCAAATATAAACTAGTAGTTATTCATTAATAAATTATATGAATAAGTACTATAAAAGGATTAAACATTTATTCAGTAATATGTTCTAAACCTTCATAGGCAAAAATCTACTCTTTACTATAGCCCCAAAGTGATCATTGTTCAATTAAGTTTGATGTTTTTACTGCATATATAGATAAGGAAAAATGGGATTCTAGTTACAAATTTAAAAAACAAACAATTTTTCAATGGATGCAATGAGAATTATCTGTTGTGTGATGGAGAAACTAAATTAATTGGAGACGCTGATCAAATGAAGAAAGTTTTTAAAAATACATTTTTGAATATTCAAGATAGTCATGCCCTTTCTTTTAAAAAGGGTAACAACAAGTAAATAACCAGGTTGGCTCACAAAGAGTATAAGGAATAAAATTAAAGAAAATAATTATAAATTGATTGATATAAATGAAAACTTAAAAGATTATAGAAGATCAAGAGGGTTGCTCAAAAAGGACATCAGGAAATCAAAAAGGGTATATAAAAAAAAAGTTGACTGAAAATGTAAAAATTAAAAAGTACAAATTTCTTTAAATACAGTAAGGGTAAAAAGAATGTTAGGATGGGAGTAGGGTTATTGAAGGATGATAAGGAAAGGCTCATTTCTGATAATAATGAGATGGCTGGTTTACTACTTTCTACTTTTTTTCTTTAATTTTTTCTGAAGAGCATTTAAATAATATTCCTCATCCTTAATGATTATTAGATGGAAACAATATGATCACATTAATCCTTAGCTTTTTAAAATGAAATTAAAGAATGATAGGTCTCCTGAGCCAAATAATATTTCCCCAAGGGTTTAGAAGGAAGTTAAGGATTGAATACGTGAGCCGCTTGTTACTATTTTTTGTAAGTCCTTGAATAGTGGGCAAGGGGCCAGAAGATTGGAAGTTGCTAATGGTACTTTTCTTTTCAAGGTAGGGATACCAGACATCCCAGTTCTTATCATTATCTTTTTTTGTACCAATCAGAAACAGTAAAAGAATAAAATCATCCCAGTTTCTCTGTACCTCAGTGTGAGGTTGATATGTACAATTTGTCATCATACACAGCTATTTTAAATTTTACTTGGAGAATCATCTGACAAAGACAAATCACACATGACGGTGTTCCCTCTCTCTCTTTTATATTTCCTTACCTAACCTGTTATTGAGCAGCCACAGCAACTGAGATATAACGACCTGCTCAGCCACAAAAAAAAAAAAATAATGAAGAAGCAATATTTTTCTTTTGAGTGAGTTCAAAACAACTTAGGCATGCTCTTTATTTTATTTATTATTTCTTAGCTATATGAGCTTTCAATAAATTTTGCTTGTCTATGATTTTAAAATGTGATGCAATAAACATCAGATTATTTAGCAAATGTAAAAAGTGTGTTATTGTAATTTACATTGTTTCAAGGCTATTATAGAGTTACCTTGTATGGTAAAAAAAAAGGCCCCAGTTTTTCAATCTGGAAATCTTGTAACCCAATTTCAAGAGAGATAAAAATTATGCCAGTAATCACAGTCCTATTAATCTTACACCAGCGAGGGGAAAAGCATTTGAAAATTTGATAAAAGATGTTTTACAAAGTTTAAAAATTTTGGAGGGTAGTCAATATGGTTTCACTAGGGGAAAAGTTTGCCTTACTAATCATTTGCTTTGATATCTGGATGAGGGTAAGGGTATGGATTTGATGTATCTGAATTTTCAGAAAGCATTTGACAAGGTTAAACATAAAAAAAATTATCTCTATAGGCATAGGAAATAAGTTAACTCACTGAATGAAAGAAAGCAGAGGGTTGTTATAAAAAATGAGTTCAGTCATACTGGATTAATGTTACAAGTGGGGTACCTCAGGACTCAGTTTTAGGACCTTTGTTCTTTTTGATTTACATCAGTGACACAGATGAAGGAATGGTCAATAAATTACTTAAACTTGCTGTTGATATTAAGGTTTTATGTATTACTGGCTGTGAGGAGAAGGATGTTGTTTTACATAATAATTTAAAGTATTTGACAAATTGGGCAAATAAATGGCAGATGGCTTTTAATTATAATAAACGTAAGGTAATAAATTTGGATTCTTATAATTTAAGTTATAAGTATACTCTCAATGGGAATAACCTTAATGGTGTTATAGAAGAAAAGTGTGTTGAATTACTGAATGAATGTGTAAAGAGTTTATCAACTATCTGTATGAATCATTGATGAGGCTTTATTTGGAGTTTTGCATATAGTATGAGGCTCCTTACCGTAGGAAGGACATTTAATTGTTGGAAAGGGTTCAAAGGAGGGCTACTAGGATGATACCTGGGTTGGAAAGGTTATTACATGAGGAGAAGTTGAAATCTCAGAAATTATTTCCTGTTGAGAATAAAATTGGAAGAGATCTGATTGAGGTTTTCAAGGTTATTGAAAATATTGATAGCATTGATGCATTACCTTTTAGGGGACATAAATATAAATTTTGGCAGGGTAAGAGTCATCTTCACCTGAGACAGTTTTATTTTTCTAACAGGGTAATTGGCCTTTAGAATGGGTTGCTTAATGTGGTAAATGCAGTAAAGTTAATAGAAGGCTTGATGAATACTTAAATGATAAGTGTTAGCTTTGAATTTTTTTTAAAGTTTAATTTAGTTTAGTGGATTAGACAGCCTAGATTGACCAACATGTTCTTTGTTATCCTTAAATTTTTTATGTTTATGACTGGAATCTTTCTGAAAGTTTAAGAAATTATTTAAACTATATAGAAGGTCAGTTAAGCTAAAGTAAGTTATTCTGAGTCTGAAATAATGAGTTTGTTAATCAGTTAGCTACTTTAGTGATGTGATTATTGAATTTGAGTTTTGAGGACAAAGAGATATGCTGTAGGTTTTGCAGAGAAAGAGAATTAGCAAATAAATGAAACTGTTGTATTAGCATTTACTGCTAATTTAGGCTTATCAGCAAATTTAGTTATGCTAACTTCTAGTTGAAGAAATAAAACTCATTTGTTATTATTAAGTGGACTGGACTTTGCATTATAATTTTTACTAAATAATCCAAAAGAACTCACCCAACAACAAAAACCATTAAAACAATATTTATTAAATCATCCTTTATTAAGTAATGATTTAGCTTATATAATTTCTGTAGAATTGACAATACCTGTAACAAATATATTTCAGATTAAAAAAAAAAGCACTCACAGTTGTATTAATAGTTAAAACTACTTTATGTCAAAACTAAGAATCAGTGTCTATTTGACTTTTTTTAATCAGGAAAAAAAAAAAAGTTGATTGTAAATGTTACTTATGTTTAAAAATATTCAAACAGAGAAACTCGTGGAATTACAATTCTCATGTACATTTATTGTTCTATGTACTTATGAATGTTAAAGACTTGTATAAAGTTTAAATATGTAAATCACATAGAACATTAAATACCTATTAATAATTTGTAATGGTTGTGAAAAGAAAAAATAAATGAATCAATAATAAAATATTTCCAACCTTCCTTAAATTCGCTGTCATATTTCTTTTTTTTGCCAAGATCGAAATCGCGTTGCCTTGGAAGATGACACAAAGAAAGCCAGCAAACAAACTATGAACTGGTAATTGCTAACTGTTAGGAGAAAGCCAACTACGAATCCTGTTGTAAAGAACAGTGTCAGTTTTATGCTCAGACAAAGCAAAATATACATTCAATATATAGTACAAACCAAATCTATGTTGTGCATATTTTTAACTTGCAAATTGCTTTTTCTCATCTATACACAAACTTAAATCTGTATTTCAAAAATAAAATACTAATTACAATCATAATAAAATTAAACTTAGTCATTTGATAAGAACCAGATGAATAACAATATTCCTCATCAATATTAAGGCTAAAAGAAAAGCTTTTACTGGAAAGAAAATTGATCATGAAATTTATATTAGTTGAATACAAAAGTTAATACATCAGAGGTGTAGGAGGCAAATTAAATGGGGGGGGGGCAAGAAATCTATTTGACTGAGCAAAGCAAGGGAATGTGCACTAAAGGCACACCCATTATGACCCACCAGATTGAAAAGTGGGGGGTAAGCCTCCCATTTCTTACACTACTGCATTTGATAAATTATACCAAAATCTATGAAACCTATAATGTGTACAACTACACAGGCATCAATATGAAGAAAATTTAGTTCAAAATAATTTAAAAAATAGACTAGCACTTTATTTCATAAGTTTTGTATTACTAAAAGCAAAACCAAACCAAACGTTTTTATACATTTTACACCTAAGACCTCACTAATATCCACATAACCTAGTAATATAAATCTATTAAAATAAAATCTTAAAATAAACAGCAAAAATATGTGATTGATGCCATCACATCAAGAAAATTTGAAAGCATGTCCATATACATTACACATACTAAAAATTTTAGAAATAAAATACATATATATTGATTATACGCTTTTTCATGCCTTACATGGTACGTTCCCTGTAGTTCAGTGGTAAGCTTTAATGCTACAATTTGGGGTTTGATTCCTGTGATAGACAGAGCACAAGCAATCTACTCTGTAGCTTCACAGACAAACAAACAATCACTTGTATGGTATTTTAGAGTGTCATTTTCTCTTCCAGTTTCACTTATATAAAATCAAAATTTTTAATTTTGTTTTATAGCACCATACTTGATGTATTGATGCTTTATATTAGTACATTTACAGTATCTTTTAACTTGATTCAAAATTGCAGTCTTTTATTTGTTCATCAGTGTAACAGCCTTGTTCTTTAAAAAAAGACCAAAAACTAGCTGTTGTTGAAATGGCCAGACTAACTTTTGATTAATTTTTAACCCTCTTCCATAAACCAAAATGTCATCTAATCACTAATTCACCATGGCAATGTTAATAGCTATTCAATGATGCCACTTCAGAAAAAAAAAAAAAACTTTCGTGCAATGTCTACAACTTTGCTTTGTTTTCTTATAAACAAAGATTGTAAGTATTTCAACTAGACCTTAAGTCTGTCTGTATTTGTTCACATCCAACATTCAGATATATTCAGTATCGTAATTGCTCAGACATTATAGACAGTCCTTTGGTTTTTTATGTCAACAGTGCATATGTCACTGTCGGTATGCAGTTCAGTGAACAGTACAGTGCCCAGTTTAACAGAATAGAGACTGTTAAAAACTGTTAACATCTCATATTGAAAGAGTACATCCAAGAAAATTTCAGTTTTACTCATGACATAAAGAAGTCAGTAAGATCAAACTTATTCATATTCGTAATTATTTAACAATCAAAAAATAAATTCCAACATATTTTTTTATTATACAAATACAATAAATCAAAGTATTTTAACAATGTTTAGTATTATTCATCCTAAATCAAACACTAACAGTGAAATAATGAAAATATTTTACAATATAAATCATTTATACCAGATTATATACATACATACAAAAACATATCAAAACATGTATCAACCACGATTAACAGACAGTACAATATTTTAGGTAAAGTATGTCCTCATGAATGTATCAAACATTAATAAATGTGTATGGAGTAATATGAAAAAAGAGAGTATCTACAGATCAGCATGTACAAGATCAGTCTATCAGACAAAAGTTAAAATTCATCATGGCCCATTAATCTGGAAAAATACAGAGTATGACCTATGAAGAAATAAAAGGGTAAAATCTGTTTCATACATTTTAAATTTTCTTTAAATAAGGGTTAACCATAAAACCTTCTGAACTGAATTTCTTAATGTAAGCCTCACCTGAAGCAGCACCTGACCAAGAAACACTCCTTCCTTTCAGACCCCATGCAGCAACAACAAATGGGATTGACACAGCCCATAACAACCTAACTGGGGAGGGAAGTTCTTCTTCATAAGCTAAAATGAAAATCCAAAAGTGTGATATTATTTTTCAATAAGTGAGGAAATGAATGGTTTAGATGAAAATGGAAGTATGTCATAATAAATGAGATAATAAATATATATTTTCAAACCACAGAAGAATATGATTACAATGCAGAAGAAATGGACATGTAGAAGATGGGGTATGTCGCTGTTTATAGGTTACCATTTACTTCAGTGGAATTCTTAGTTTCAAATACAATCATTTGCTCTTGGATGAACATAAAACTACAATAATACCAAAGGAGGTATGCAAGTAAAGGAAACATGATCTGGAAAAAAGAAGAGCAGTACATTAAAGGCATGCAGGTTTTTGGGTTCCAGAAAACTTATTCAAAATTCTGAAAACGCATGAGAGACATGGGTTATTGTTGAAGTATGATAAAGACAATAAGAATATAAACTATGGTTTAATGTACACCTAGATGTACCAAATGAAAATCCACCAAGGGAAGTAGCAATTCTAACTGACAGAAATACAATAAATAGTAAACCAGAGAAACCAGCAACACTGCAAAAGATTAAGGAAGAAAAAAATTTAAGAAACATCAAGTAGTGTGCTCGATCAAGCAAACTGAGAGCACAGCTTAAGTATCAATAACATTGTAGAATAATGCAATAGTTAAAGTATCTTTTGTTCTGTAGATAAAATTCCTCTTTAATCTATGTCTTCTTACAAAGGTAGAAATGCATAAAAACGAAAGGAAAACACTAAAGAATTAAATAAACTACAAAGAAAACAACATAAATTATGAATTTTATATGTAACACATCTTAGACTTCTCTACAGCAAAAGGGAAATAAAACTAAAAGCTGAAAAAATTTCTAGAGTACATGTAGTCAGACTTTGCAACATGATGCAAGCATGAAGAATCAAAAATACATGGAATAGTTTACACAACTATTAATACAATATATTTTACAATAAATGTTGCAAGAGACAAATCCAAATGTCTTAAGATGATCAGGTATGACCTGGCACTCACATTGCAAAATACTACCAGAAGAAAAATACATTTTGTTTATGGATTGGCTTTGCACATGTTTGTTTTAAAGTTAAGTGGATGGGACAGCCTCGATAGAACAAGAAGCCCGTTGTTCTCCTTAACTGTTATATTAACCAACTTGTAAATCTGGGAGTCAATAAGAAAATTCCCTAAACAGTCCAATCATATGAGCAAATATACTAAAGGAGAAGACTGGTAAATATAAAGGAAGAGAATTGACACAAATGCTGTCCCAAAAATACCTGAATGATGATTAAGTTCTAACACTTAAACTAATCAATAAGCAAGTTGTCTCCTAATTTTTTTAAATTAGATACAGACATTCCTATAGGTTAAAGGAAAGCAGTAAATCTACTTGTTTTGATAAAGCAGGAACTGAAAACTGTACCAAAAACACATAGAAGGTTAAATAAAAATAGATACAGTTACACACCACTTAAAATATTGTACAAATTAGTACACTCTAGAAAATGGTATTACAAGATAGTGATTTTATGACTTATTCTATTTGAGAAAAAAAAATTCATTTTATTTATATTATATCCACCATAAAGCTCTTAAACAGAAGCTAGCACTGAGAAACTAAGATGTTTTGTTACATATTTGTGTTTATTATGAAGTACCTCTTACTAATAGCTGACCAGTAGTTTTTCTTGTCTAGTCCCAAGAAAGAAGGGTAATTATGGTTCACTGGTACTCCATGTACTTGTTGATAAAACTTAACAATAGAATGAAAGGTGGCCCAATGGAAGTTAAAATCTAACAATTTACTTTTTCTCAAGAGGTAATCATGTTGAAAATTCAGGATAATTTCTGTGTTACAGTGTCAAAAATTTAAGTGTGAAAACATAAATAAAAAATTTCACTGGTTTGTAAAAATAAAAATTGAGTTAGAGTTACAAGTTTATCAAAATAAGGGAAAATATTTGGAAATTCAGAGTTTTTCTGAAAATTAGCAAGTTTTCAAGCATGAAAAACTTTACGAGGAAATATTTATCTACTGACCTGCAGTGACAAAATAAGAAGGTTTGTCAAATAGATCTCTGTACACTTTATACATAACTCATTAAAGAAAAATTAGTTTCCAAAAAGTTGGATTACTAAATTTTTATTGTTTTCTTTGAAGATGTATAAAGTAATATTGAAAATTAAAATAAAATAATTAACTAAAACCCACATAATGCTACTATAACTTGACAAAGGTTTGTTTGTTCTCTAATTCCTCCTAGCATTTTGCATTTAGACCTGTCAAATATGGTTTAATCAACTACGAATGATTCAGGATGTGTCAAGAAGAGGTTAGATTTCTTTTAAAATGCATAACTTTTATAACTCCAGTGCTAGCTAAATATAAATTAGTCAGTGGAGGTAGCCACTAGGTGTACTGATGGGATTTCTCCAGTTTCCTCTTTCATTACATGGGATATATAAGCAGTCTATGTACTTTCCATCATTACTGGCATATTTAGGACAAAAACAGGAACAGTTCTTATATTCATAACTGGTAAAACAATTCTACATAAAACATAAATTCTACAATTGCATTTTGTTTTCAAATCCCATCAACCATTTCAGGGATTTCTTTTTCACACGTTGTTTACGCATACTTTAAAGATACGCACATTTATATTAAGGGATATGTTTTTAAGTCAAATATTGTTTACTAGCTGGAGTACCCATCCATTGGATTGGTGAAATAAAAATTTGGTTGTAAGAAAGGATAGGAAATTGTGCTTCTATTTTTTTTTTTTTTATATAATAAACATTAAAAGTGCAATAAAAATACATAAAGGTACCAATACT
>NW_013666134.1:133538-149914 GCF_000517525.1 Limulus polyphemus
CCCTGCATAATGAGTGGTATATGACCCCAACAAACCATTTTTTTCACATACATTATATATACGAATTACAATAAACAATCATAGTTTTTTTTAAGGCTACGTCAGCCAGAATCAATAGATTTGTTCTATTTTAACTGTATCTGTAGCTTTTGAATTATCATAAGAGTGCAGTTTACTTTCTTGTTCCTTGCTGGTAGTCTGGAAAAAAAAATCACATTTCTATGAGGAGCTGTACATGCACAGTAATAAGGTACTTCAAGCCACACACTAATACAAGTAATAGAAAACATTTTGTAAACGTAAAATGATGTAGGAATGGCAGTGCCAAAAAGAGTGCAAACAAGCATATAGGGATGATACAGCTATACATAGATCATCCCTACAGGGCTTTCAATATTAAAATTTAATGTTACACTGTAAAATGCACAAATACAAAATGATTACGAGGTCAGTCAATTCAACTGACCTTGTAGCAAAAGTCTGTAATAACCAAGTCATGTTTTGACTCAACTTGGTTTTCCTTGTATGCAAGTCCTAGACTCTTAGTTACACCACATTGATGATTACTCTGACATGGCCATGATATTATGTTAAACAAACTGAATACCAATAGTCAGGAATATATAAATTTCAACCACAGTAATATTAAAGTTTTACAGCATAACATTCAATTTTAATATTGAAAATCATGTAGGGATGATCTATGTACAACTGTATTATCTCTCTCTATATATATTTGCATTCTGTTTGGCACTGCCATCCCTACATCATTTTACATTTACAAAATGTTTTTTTATTACTTATTTTGTGACATTTTTTGTTCCTGGCAGAAAGTTAGTGTATTTTATGAATGTGTGCAATAAAATTTAATATGTATATATTGATTTTTTTTTTACTCCTTCACTTCATACATAATATAAGGCTCTCTAAAGACACTGATTGCATAGTGTACAAAGCACTGAATATCCTACAGGATACAGTCATCTAATGTTCATCCATTATTGGCTGGTAATTCCTATTTCACCCTGTACTTAAGCTTTTTAAAGGAACACCAAATTCTTGAAAGAAAGCTAACTTCAAGGGGTAATGATAACATCATTTACACTAGAATTATGATTTTTATCATTACTAGTTAGTATGACTAGGCGACAAAATCGTGCACTTCCCAGAAACACATAGAGTGGATTTAGGTTTAAACTTATGTTAATGATAAAGAAGTTGTAGAGTTATCTTGACCAAAACATTAACAATTTGGTAGGTTGGTCACTTTCTGGTTTGGTATCTTAGTGATGTTTTCTTGCCTTGTTGGTTAGAGAAACAAATGAAAGTGAGTGTCAATCGTCTTTTGAAGTAAAACTCTATGTCACTGTTGATTTTTAGCATGCATATTTGTATTATGCTTATTGAGTACCATGGCCATCCCTAAATATAGAATCTACCAACTCTATGATACTGATGTAGAAAAATAAACTGATTGCTGGATTCTGTAATCAAGATCAAGAGGATATTATGATTGTCTTGAGACTCTTAATTTGGCATGATGAAAACCCTTCCATGGTTTATGATTTTCAAAAACTATTGAAGATAGTAGAGGTAAATACATTTTGATGCCTGTAATGAATACAAAATGGAGGAAAAATGTAGAACCGGAAAGGTTCAAGTCTTATACAGCTAAAAATTTAATCAAATTAAACAGTTCTCCAGAATAACTTACAAAATGACATACCTACAAAACTGTTATGTTTTTTTAACTTTCTCCTTTCATCATTTTCAGCCTTCTAATTTTTACAGATTTTACTTCCTTTCTAGGAATGATATTAGAATGTTTTACTCTATGCATATTCATTGTAAATTAATTGCGAGTTGTAACCATATGCATGAGCCCAATGAATTGTTTGATAATGTTATGCAACAAGACATTACCTGAACAACAGTTTTAAAGAGAAAGTGTGCTATGTAATGAGTTGTCATACTATTAAAGCAGTTGTTACTACTTAATTTATCACTTATTGGGTTAAATTTCGATATTAAATGCATGAATATAACAAAAGAAAAACACCACATTTGTTTTTCAATAGTATTTTACCATTACTTGCAATAGGGTTATTTTAAAATAAGTTTAACTTTTGATATAAGTTAAAAAATAATTTTTGCTGTTGAGTGTAAACACTTTTTTCAGTATTAGAAAAAAGGGGTTCTTGGACATTACACTGGTAATATAAGCATATTTTGATGTGCTTCAATTTATGTACATCTCAGTGAAAATTATACTTCTTTTTCATTCATTTCTTCTAGCTTGACAGATACACAGTAAATAAAAGAAATGAGCGAAAAAAAGTCTGAAACTAATAGTATTAATTACTGTGTAAAGCACCTTGTTCTCACTGTAAGTTAGATAATCAGTAACTGAGAATATCATCATACAAGATCTTCATGCACATACACTGCTTACATAGTGGTAGTAGCAGAAATTGATTTATAGTTTGTACTTCTTAATAACAATCTGCTTAGAAAGAATTAACTCTGAATCTGGTTTCAGCACTCTTAAAGTTGCCTTAATCACATTAGGGGAGTCTTGTAATTGGCTATTGTTCAGTGTCATAATAAGGACCGAGTAGCTGCCAAGTATGGTCATGACTCCAAGTTCCAACTTGAGGCAACCAGATCAAACCACTCAATCTCTATCACAATACTACTCAAATCTTACAAGATCTTCCCAACAAGATGAAGACATTGGCAAGATTGTCAAAATATCATTTAGGTTTAATATTTTCCAGGTGGACTGTTCATTCAGAAGTAAAGATTAGGGTTACTACTACTTCTAAGTCTAAGTTGCACTAGAGCAGTGATGATTGGATATTCTTTGATTTTAAGTTAAGTTTTAACCTTAACTTAAGAATTATAATATAATTCATATGACTGCTTTTCTTTATTCCAATCATCTCAAGATACACCAGTTTCAATTTCATACGGTGAGATATGCATTCCAGAGAAGTCAGAAATTTATATATCACCAAAATGTGTGTTTCTACAGATCATCATTGTGCTGAGCTAGTACTAACGGCAGTAGTAGTGCTGTTGTCATCTTAGTTATATCTAATCTATCTAATAACAACCATATTTCCAAAAAATATATTGATACTAGAAATATATCAAAATTATTATATTGAAAGTACCAAATAATCCTGTTACACAGTACACAAACCAAAATATTAGAGAAATTAGGAGTAAACATGTAAGTAGACAAGCCAAAATCATGTTGATAAAGCTAGAACAGTCAGTCCACATGTAACTATTGGTGACACCTAGTGAGTTATAGAACCGATATACATGTATATATATATTTATGATGTTAGAAAAACACGCAGGTTCAAGAAGTCTTCATAGAAATGTATAAAAACCCTATAACCCGAGCGCTTTCGAAAGTTGGACTGGGAATGGTGGTGTAATCGAATGAGTGATATATATATATAAACGGAGTGTAGTGACGTCATGAACGTCATCCGGTTTTTCAGGAAATGTTTAGTCTATTTCTCTGTGTACTATTTATTGTAAGCATCTTATTTCCGGTACAGTGTAGCCGATGGCAAGAGTGTATGTGAAAAGGTGTTAGGGATATTTTACTTTAGAAATGGATAAATATATGTATATTTAAAACTATACTTAACTGTCAGAAAAATAATTTTTATTCTTTGCTTATTTTTTCATGTAATGTGAATGCTGAATTTCCTAAAACTTACTATTTATTTAAGATAATTTTCCATACCTGTTTTTATAAATTGATTAGCATAACATATCATTTTCAGTCTCCAGGTGTCACCTTTATTTTACTTAAACAGAGATGAAACCAATGAACGGAGATCACTGATTCCAGGATCTAGATTAATTTCGAAAGGTTGAACAGTGTTTAGATTAGCAATCCAATAAGCTTCTTTTATTTATCTATCTACTTTAGTTTTGAATTTTGTTTCAATGCCGATGAGAGTAACATCTTTAATGGAATGACTGGGTTGGTTAAAGTGTTGAGCAACAGGGAGATCTTTTGCGGTGTTAATAGAAGATTTATGGTTGTTGAAACGTTCCCTAAGAGTTGTTTGTGAATGTCCTACATATTGGTAACTGCATTTTATACACTGTATATGGTAAATGGTGTTTTTTTTTTTTTGTTTCACGAGTGACTTTTTTGGATATTTTAAAGTTTCTTTGATTGTGTTTGTCAGAAAATGAGTCAGTGGTTTTTATGAAATTGCAGGTTTGACAATGGGCTTTATTACATGGACAACAAACATTTTTGGATGGGATAAAATTCACTTTTTTGTGAACAAGGATATTTTTTAGAGTTCTGCTTTTTTGGAAGGAGACAACAATTTGTCTGTCGATTTCAGTATATTTATATCCGTTTTGTAACATGGTTTGTTTTAGATCCTTGGTGTGTTTTCTGTAGTCTGTTTCATCTGAGCATATTTTCTTTATTCTAAGAGCTTGACTGTAGGTAATGTTTCGTTTAGTGTGAGAGGGTTGACAGCTTTTATAGTGAAGGTATTGTGGTCTGTCTGTAGGTTTTTTGTACAAGTCAGTGTGTAAAATTCCGTCTTTTAGAAAAACAGTGACGTCAAGAAAATTAATCAGGGTAGGCGAGTAATCACAGGTATAATTGATTGTTTTATGAAAGGAGTTTGCATGCGAGATAAATTCTTTAAGTGATTTAAGACCGCTGTCTAAATGAAAAAAATGTCGTCTATGTAAGTTTCCATGTATGAGGTTTTACAGGACTTAGTTGTAAAAGCTGGTTTTCAATATGATCCATAAAAATGTTGCTATAATTGGGAGCCAAATATATCGGAGCTTTCGAATCTTTTCAGTACGTGCCTTATGTAGAGAATTACTGAAAATTAAAATATAACAGAATATTGTAATTACTTTGTAAGGTGCTTTTATTATTATTAATAAATCTGTTAATATATAGTTGAAACTGACTATTTTATGCTAGTAAATTTTACCTCCATGCACCAGTCGAAGTCGTTTACATTACGTAATTACATAGTTTTGTCCATTTTTTGTGCTAGTTTGTAATAAACTCTGTCTTTAATTATTGATTTATGATTACATACATTGGTATGATGTATCGTTGTTTCTAAACACTGGTGTTGCGTGATGTAAATCTTTAATAGATCCATCTATGCCCCCAGTGGCACAGCGGTATGTCTGCGGACTTACAACGCTAAAAACCGGGTTTCGATACCCGTGGTGGGCAGAGCACAGATAGCCCATTGTGTAGTTTTGTGCTTAACTTCAAACAAACAAACAAGATCCACCTATAATAGGAACGTTCTTTTATTGACTCAGTCGACTCACCAGTATATTTCTTCGTCGATGAATTCAGTATATTAAAATATAATGAAAGTAATTATACATACAACTCAATGATATTTTTGACAGACCCAGTATATTTTGGTTTATGTTTGTTCATTTGTGTATTTTATTGTTTATGAAAAAAGGGATAATTTTAAAGGTTTGGTTTGCACATCCTTTCATAAATTTGAAGACTTCTACTAATGGTGAATAATCTAAAATTCAACATCAACAAATGCGTTTTAATAAGTGAAATGGTGTTTAATTACCATTAATATTGAATTGTTTAGTTTAAACAACTTAACGAAAGTTTCAATCGAGAATAAATCAACAATAACCCAATTTTTCAGAGACAAAAACTAGCGTAGATAGCAGGTACCCCGAAAGCAGCAAAATGATGACACCAGTGAAATTCTGTATTTTGAGTTGGTTCACAGAATCTCCGGCTGGCTTTAAACAGTAGCTATAATTTCTGAACATCTCCTTATTCCACTTCTGAAACAACCCGCTGTCTACCACAAAAGATATCCTATCACATAAAAAAAATATTTATCAAGAAAATATCTATGTTTTAGAAAATTAAAGATATATTGTGACGAGATATTATAAATTATTATTATTGCATTTTGATGTTTTAATATCGAATTTTAAGTATACTTTCACAAAATAAAGTTTAAAAAATAATTTTAGCGTTTTTTGAACAAGCTCAGTAAATAGATGATACTTTAAATGAAAATGTTTATTAACAAGTTATTTTGAAAAAAAACTTGTTTCGATTTTTCTTTTTACAACATGTAATTTTTTCTCCTGAAAATTTATGGAACATTGTTGCTTCTTCGTTGCTATAGTAATCAAACAATTGCTCTGATCATGTTACTAAGATCCCACACATAAACACGTTTGTAGAACTTTCCATTTATTTGCAAATGAAAATAGAATGATCGTGCAATGTGTCAGTCATGAATTGCTAGCGACTGTCAGAAGGAAAATACGACTGTAAAAGTTAAAAAACAAAAACAAAAAAAAACACGTCAGACTGAGTTTCGATTCCTAAAATTCAACTATAGATGCAGAGAGACTAACAACCTATTTGAAAACCGCTATGTTCAGTAGAGTACACATTGTGGGAAATGTATCATTGAATATGTGTGAAGTGGTCCGATGTGTGATGTTTCTTCTAAAACAATAACGCAACAATCCAATGCACTGGGTTTGTCCCAAACTGGTTCGAAAAATAACGCATTGCCTAAAGTCATCTTCCTTGACCACCAGATAGCAATTCACTAAGTCATGGGTTCCAAACCTTTCTCAGCACAAGGCCCTATAGAACATTTCACTTCCTGATTGAGACCACCTACCCAATGAATTTATAAATACCGAGTATCTCAACAGTATTATGTATTTGCTATGAACCTCCTTATATTTTCCAGCGGTCCCCAGTTTGGGAATCCCTGCATTAAACATCGTATAGATGTACTTGAACGTTACATTTACCTACCATAATCGTCTAGGAATAAACTGCAGACTATATTTCTTGATGAACGTCTATAATCGTGTTAGATACCTTCTGGTATCTTGTGGAGTCTATCCCAAACTTAGTTTACGCTATTATTGTGTGAAAATAAGGCTAGTGTGGGGGGTCCCAGTAAAGAGGTATATAAATATACCAATGAACATAAGTAATCATAGATAATATTATTATAACGTTTTCTACCGCTGGGTGGGATTGTTTGGACTTTGTTGTAAAAATAATTTTAATTCCAGTCCACGTATCAACAATGAATTAATATATTTCTTGAAAAACGGTTGCTACAGGCTACGTTTATTTGACGCAAGTTGTAAGCCTAAATCAATAATAACCTTTAACAGTACTTTCCTTGATTGATAAAAAAATGCTAATTAACTTATTGATTTGCTTATGGAAGCACTCTTACTGAATAATTTTACTCGATCAACAACTACTTCACTCCTCAACTCTGAATACTTCATTGAGTTCTCAAACACTGAACATTATCGTATTTATAACAAATGTACCAATCTAAATATTAGTCGAGGTTTCTCGATTATTAAATTTTCATTACGATTATTAGCTCCTTGTAACAAATGTATAAATTAAAACATTGAAAATATTGTTTACAACAATGTTTAAAAGGCAAAAATTGATGCTTTATACACACTTTCTTTCGCGTATATGATTTGTGTACACTTTGGCTAACAAAATATAAAGTTCATAAATATAAAAAGGAAATATTTTGACAAAAAACGCATTAAATATTAAGGAAAAATTTCGGATGTGAATAATTTGTTTAGCTAAATGATAATATTTGACTTCTTCTCATTAGCCACACGAAACTGAGGCTATTACCCTCCTATTACCCAAATCTTGTTGTCTCTCATTAATTAGGTGAAACAGAAGCATATTAACTTACTTCTACATTCTTCGATTCAATGGCAGTGTTAAATAAAATAACGACAAAACTCGAAAGTAGCTTATTATCAGTCTGACACATCAACAATTAACTATTATTCATTGGCCATTTGAAACTGTGGTGTGAATATTTCGTTATAAATCTTCATGGTAATTGCTGTTCACGTGGAATAAAGGCATGGCAAATCATGACACAACCCTTGACTGATATTTATTGTTCACGTGGAATAAAATTGTTGCAAGTTATATTCCAAATATTAGCTGACAGTTAGTGTTCACGTGGATTACATACATACCCATAACATGTCTTAAATCTCAACTTATGTAAATCGTTCACGTGAATCACTGAGGCTAATCGTACTTTATAATAACGATGTTTGAAGTATGTCCCGTGATGTCTCTGGAACCAATCCTTTCGTCGATCGTGCTTATTCTGGTGATCAGTTTGATGTATTATTGCCCAACACCATAATTTTCAGTGTAACAAGTTTTTGTGAATAATGGCGGGATCAAACTGTACCTCACATATTGACAAACTTTCCTGATACCCTCCACTATACGAAAGCAGGCTTTTAAGATTACAATTAAATAAACAAAAGGTACAAAAATCCATTGGAGTTACATTGAGGAACGTGACAAGTATTGTGGTCGAATGATATTGCTGTCATTCCAGTTTCTTTGCCATCTTTCTCATGAAAATACCATGGATTTTGAGGTGTGGTTAAGAGTTAGCAAAATCTTCGCCTTCTAAGTTTTACCAACCTCAAATCTTTGTTATTATATAGTTAACAGTACCAGAAGATATGTCCGACTTCGTTACATTGGTTTCTTAGGTTTGAGTGTTCTGTTTTGTAACCACAACCTGCATTTTTGTAGATGAGGGCGTTGTTCCAGGTTGGATTGGGGTGTGGCTTCGGAGGACTTTGTTGTCCTAATTGCTAGTTGTCCCGCTTTAATGAGAATGTTGAAGCTTCTCTTCTTCTAAATGTTGTGTCCTTTGGCTCTAGCATCATTCAAAAAACTCATTGTATGAATATTTCTCTCCGGAAAAACGTTTTACAATCCTTTATCTACATTCCAGTTTGACGACATTGCACTGTCAAATGGCTTGGAATTCGTTGTGCTAAACACATCGTCCATGGCGACAAGAATCGCATCTGCAGCAAAACACCTTTTCTTTAGCATGTAAAAGTCTTTCAAATAAAATGCGATTAAACTACTGTGTAGGCATGCCAAATTGTATTCCAAAATTTGGTTGATATTCCTGAAATAGAGGCATGCCAAACTACATTTCATATCTTAAATATCCTTCACTGATTACATGAAGTAAAAGAATGTCAAACAAAAGTTCCAGTTTTGTGTGCTACGATATATATGGATCTCATTCATTGATAACTTGAAGTAGAAACTGACAAGCAATAACCTACGGAATTCTTTTAATGTCAGTCATTAGAATGTGGAACTGGTACCTGAAAATATCCTATTTTTAACTGTCATTTGATTACTACATTGTTCGCCCAGCATGGTCAGGTGGTTAGAGCGCTCGACTCGCAATCTGCGGGTCGCGGGTTCGAATCTACGTCACACCAAACATGCTCGCCCTTTCAGCCGTGGGGGCGTTATAATGTGACGGTCAATCCCACTATTCGTTGGTAAAAGAGTAGCCCAAGAGTTGGCGGTGGGTGGTGATGACTAGCTGCCTTCCCTACTAGCTGTCTTACACTACAAAATTAGGGACGGCTAGCGCAGATAGCCCTCGTGTAGCTTTGCGCGAAATCCATAACAAACAAACAAACTTTACTATGTTAAAATAAAACAAAAATCATTTTATCTTAAACCTTAATGTCTGATCACTAGCTGTTAGAAACTGGAGTTTGCCAAACTATCTTTCAATTTTTATTTTAAGCTAGCATTCTTCAGTGACACAGTAGCCCAATTTTCACTGCCATTTTATTGGCTAATGAAGGAGAGTCATGCCATGTGAGATCAATTTATTTTGATGTTAATCGTTTGATTATGATGAATTTAAGCATGTTCCAAAGTTAACGTTCATTTATTTATCTTGCAAAACTACTAACATGCCAAACTTTTGTTAAAAAAAAGGCTTAGTGAAGAAATTATATCATTTGATCGTTTTAACTTAGCAATGGTGAACCATTTCTTTCCAATAAACGCACAGAAATATACAATGAAAATTTATGTACACATCTATTTGTCAGTATTACAAGTATCTCACAGTGTAGTAATGATAAGTGTCATTATAGGAAAAGGTCACGTGCTACATACAGAATAAGTGAACAAGTCAAATATATGCTTACTTTTCATTTAGTTTCCTTACGAATGTTCTGTTTAAGTCTTTGCGTAAGGCTACTGCATATGGTTTGGAATAGATAGAATCCTTGACAATATTAAAATTACATCTACTCGTTGCTGTAACTCTCCTGGAAAGGGCGTACTGATATTGAATGTACTCATCAATAGAGCATGCGATCCTTTTTCAATTAAGTCAAGAACAGGATCTGATGTGGTTTCTGATAGCAACACAAAACCATTTTCTTCTTGTACTCGTCTGAGTAATTTCTGATGCAAACTTTCTTCACTGCTGCTCTATATACAGAGAAATAAATAACTTTAGTTCTCAAACTTCAATTTAAGATTTATAACTTTACAACGTATATATTACAGATTCTGAAAAACATTCCTTGACCTTTTATCTTTAAAACTGCAGAGATTAAACATAATCAATGAAATATTAATTGAAATACTAAAGAGAGCCTTGTTTTAGCTGCTATTTGTATCCGCTGCAGAGATATACAAACTCTAACAAATAAGTTACTTTATAATTGCGTAGTCCAACTCTACAAAGTAACAGGTTTACCGAATTTTTTGAACATTGTTCGGAATAATTTATATATTTTTGTTAATTCTATGACTACGGACTGATTTCGCGTGTAAGTTTCTTTGCAAAAGGGCATGTTTCATGTGCGAACAAAAATACCTATCCTCTTTAGTAGGGGTTAACTAAGAATCAGTCAGCTTGAAACAAAAAGCACTGTCAACGTAGCCCGTAGTCATAGAGTTAATCAAGGGACAGCCAGTGGAAATACCAATAGTTTCCCTTTTATTATAGTTAAATTGTTTCTTTGTTTTGTGATAAGGTATTAAAAACAACAACAAATGAATCATATTTATTTATAAAAACTAATTCGTATTGTTTGTTGGCTAATGTAGCTTTCTATGTGTCTGTTCTGATTGGTCTAACGTCTCTCGTAGCAATGTATTGAATGAGGAATGCCTTAAATTTCTGTCAAAGTCCATCAGATGTATTCTGATGCAGAGACACAAATCTAAAAAAAAAAGAAATAACGTTTCTAATTTCCCTTTGAGACTAAGGCATCTTACTAATACCAACTTACTCTCCAGGAATAAGAGGCGTTTAAGACACGAATAATCTGTTGAATCTAAGATACATAGAATCAAAGTATAGTAAATACTCGTACAGCAATGAATTTAGAGATGGACAGGGCCAGGTAAAAATAGAAACAATTCTTTAATCTAACAAAAGTTGGTGGGTCGCTTATAAAACTGTAATTCCAAATTTAATGGCTGGAATTCCCCTGGTGTGCATAGCAGCCTCTGACTAGACCCACTTTTCATTGACTTAAAACAAAATCATGCTTATACACATCAAACAACAACAATGGTATATATAGTGAGAGCTTTAGGTCTTCGCCAAACTAGATAAGAAGAAAAAAACTAAGTTAAGTTACATCATCAAACATTACGCAGGTAATATATTTGAGCCAAAGAAACATATAAAAAAAAATGGCTTCAAACTTCTTTAACTGTTCGAAATTCGATTTCAGTTTGACACTCAGACCATTCAAACTTCGTTCTAGTCAGCAGAGGTCAAATAAACACTAGAGATAATTTACGAATGATGATGTCGTACATACTCAAATAAAGAAGGCCCGATGTCTTTTAACTCCTTTGACTGACAGCAAGTAAAATAACCTTTAAAATACAAAAATGTTGCACTCCCTCAATTTTCGAACCACATAACGTTCATATAAACACAGGAGAATTTTAGGAAAACATCAATGCAAATCAAAGTTAGAGTTATCGCGAGCATCGGCCATAACGGTCATCAGTCTCCTAGAAGGTGAAAATTAAAACGTTAGGTAAAAACAATACGTAGACATAACGACACATCATTCTATGATAAGCATCTTTCCCAATTCACATACATTCTTGTGTAGTTATACATTAAACTTCTTTATTCGAAAAATTCAAAAGGCGATAATATGTTTTCCATTTTATCAAATTTAACTAGGCTATGTTTTGAAACGTCACGATGACCTGTAATAGATAATAAAAAAATTATTGCACTTTACATTTACTTAGTGTTTGTGTTGATTTAGTTTTGAAAAAAATGATCTAGGAAACAAGGTCTTGGCTGAGTCACATCTGTATATTTAACCCCTGTAAAACAGCTAAACAAAATAGTTTTCTACATCCAAAAACACTCCCTAGCTTGTTCTTTAGTAAATTTTACATGAGGTTCTTAAACTTTTTGTAATCATATAAAGGTTAGAATGTTCATGACGGGCCTATCAAG
Organism: Limulus polyphemus; assembly: GCF_000517525.1. Lineage (NCBI taxonomy): Eukaryota > Metazoa > Arthropoda > Merostomata > Xiphosura > Limulidae > Limulus > Limulus polyphemus. Next base: position 145,937 of record NW_013666134.1, read on the forward strand.
ACAATTACTCCTTCCAACCTTTGTCTTTCTTAACATTTTGATGCGGGTTTCTACCCGATTTTCATAATTTGTTCGACTGACCCATCAGAGGGATAAAACAAATATGTATATATAAGAGCAGGAAATGAGGGTAAAGGAGAGCAACGCCATATAAGATTTATTGGAGGGGGGTAAATTCTTATGGAGGATTAGAGTCTGGTGGCCTCCAGACAATCTTGGATTTTCTAAAGTGAAAATGCAATATATAGTCTGGTATTGAATTTTCCTGTAGCTTTACAGCACCCAGTAAAAGCGTAAGACTTAAGACTGGTACTTTATTGTCAAATTCTTCATATGTTTTGGGGGACAATTGCCTTTCTTGCTACTAGTGCTTATCTTTGTTGGAAAATGGGGATAAAGAGGCTAAATCAATGTAACATAGTTGTTGATAATAGTATATGTACACTAATTAAAGGAGGCATGTACCACTTCTGACCTATGCATTAATTTCTTATGCTTCCTGCCCTCACAGTTGGCGTCCACGGCTAATGACAGAGAAGGACCCTGATTCGAAATCAGCCTCCACCTCCGAATTTCTTCAGAAACTTCTGTTACGATTTCCTGCTGCAACCATTTTACAGGTATAACAAGTACTTGAGTTGCTAGTTTTTTTGTATTTATGAAATATTATGAAGAAGTACCTGAATTAACTCGTGAAAGGAACTTCCTTCTCCAATCAATGGTGTTACGTCACGAGCTTCAACCAAATCTTCTAGACTGTTAATCAAAACAGAAGATTTCTTGAGTAATAGTAGTGCACTCAGTTGACCTCCGAATGCAGTTACCAACACAAGCACTGCCAGCCACCAGGAGCTGTGTAAAAATCTGCTACACAGTCTTATTGGGGAAGATGATGTACCTGAAAAAGATATTTAAATTTCAGAAAAATTAACTAAGAACTCAAAATAAATAGTTTACTGACCAACACTTTTGCTCGTTATTTTGTTTGATAAAGTGTATGAAAAATGCAATGGAATGATTAGCTCGGAAGCCACTGGTCAATCGCAGTGAATGTCAGTACACCACAAGAAGGATCAAATGATGAAGCGTAGTTCAACAAACATGCTTCCAGACTTTCGCTGTTCATAGCCTGTGCCTTAAGCACTACTCATGCCATGTTTTCCTGTTTGCATTTGGGATAAGCAGTTTTTGGATTGATTGTCAACTGTATCCCTAAAACAATTTTTGTAATGTTATTTGCAAGTACAGATCAATACAGTCGAATCCTGACCAAACATTAAAAGCAGAAATAACCGGATAATTGGGCCACACTCTAATATCTGTTACACTTCATGTGTCTACTCAGTAATGTTTTTCCCGATTCTGACATCAGTGGATAGTGGTCAGAGTTTTTCCTAGTAGCAAATATATTATCTATCAATTATTATTATTGGTAGACTCTTACGACAGATGTCATTAAACAGTCGGCTAGAAGAAAGTCTCCAACAATGATGTTCTTATTAGATAATACATAAGTTCAGGCACCTCTAAATTTTGGAGTAATCCTTGGAATGCCTTACCTATTGTTTTTCAGATTAGCATAGTGTAACTCTATTTCAACATTTCATTAAATCAAACTAGCACCCGACACATTACAAGGTCAGTCTATTTTGCAAAAGCAAATAAATGAAGTGTTCTTCAAATGTGTGATTATAATAATGTAACCAGTCACTGAATTAATTACTTAATGCAGTTAGGTTTGAATTTCGCGCAAAACTACACGAGAGCTATCTGCGCTAGCCGTCTCTAATTTAGCAGTGAAAAACTAAAGAGAAAGCAGTTAGTCATCACTACCCACCGCCAATTCTTGGGCTACTCTCTTACCAACGAATAGTGGGTTTGACCGTCACATTCTAATGCCCCCACGGCTGAAAGGGCGAGCATGTTTGGTGGGACGGGGAATCGAACCTACGATCCTAAGAAAAAACCCCCCCCCCCCCTAATCTGGCCATGCAGTTAGGAACGAAAATCATATTCGAATTCAGCTATGACATAGCAACTTCTCTTGACTTATACATACTTTTTTTACATAAAGAATAATATTTTGGTTATCTGCTTTAAGACCAGGTTTTTCTGCTGTATTATCATTTGAAAACCCATGAAAACTCTCTACTATTTTAATATTGAACGAGATGACAATAAAATCGATAAAGTTTTTTCAAAGCCGTATCTATCCAATCATCAACTAAGCATTAGTTTAAATCACGTAAACTGCAGAGATATGTAAAAGTGGCATTTCACATCTGTCTTTTGTTTGAAATGCTATTTTTACAAGCGACTGATTTTCAATCCGAAATGGAAAAGTTAAGAGGAATATGGAAAACAAAAACATCTGAAGTTTACGTGATTTTAGGCCTATTGATTTTTTATGCTTCGGCACCTTTTGCTGTATTAAGACGTAACGTTTCAAACAGTTTCTTTTCTAACGCCTAGTCTGCAAGCCAAGGATACAAGTTTGATAGGTTGATTCTCAAATTAAGATTTCAGATACTTTCTTTTATATATTTATATGTATATATAAATTCTGAATAGAGATTCGAACTTTTTATGATATTTGAAATCTAACTTATCCACTACAATGGCTGATTTTGCACTTGTTTCCAGGCGGTCAAGGAGTAAAACCTATGTGCAAATCCAAAATCCACACGAAACACGGTACTGACCTCACATGTTGCGCAATACAGGATAGGATTTTATAAATCCGTTTTCTTTGCAGTTTTCGTGAGTTCTGTCGATTGAGATGACCGAGGAAGGCTCAACGAAGCTTATTTACTGCTGTAAGATGGGGTATCTGCCTGAACATGAACACTTCTACTGTTTTGTGCAAGAGGAACACAGTCTGGCCAACACGTTAAATTCTGCAGCTTCGTGGCCGAACAATATTAGAGGTAAGCTCTTTTGTCAGTAAAGTGTAGTTTTGAGATTAACAGATCAAGTTCTAAACTGTACTACTTTTTTTGGGGGGGGGGTCTAACTTGAATACCGGAAACAGCGACATCTCTCTTTAACCCACTCAATCCCTAGAATTCGGTCTTATTAACTCGCAGACTGTCCCTCTGTTGCTCCACCCCAAAATTCAGTCCCTTTGACTCACAGTTTAAGTGTTAAGACTATCACACTCACACGAATAAAGTATTGTTTATGTATATAAAATGTCTTGATAAACAGACTAGACTTTGTCGTTGTAACTAAACATGAGGTATAGAATTAGATCATGATATAAAAATTAGATCATGACGTTGTGATACATCTTTTTAATACTCACTTGAAAATAAAACAGTACACTAGAACTAGAGTGTAAAATACATTTAAGTTAAAAGTTTTATAACTTACGTATATTTGAATCCATTAAGCAGAAAGTAAACATTAGCAATCGTAGATTAAACTCACGGGAGTGTAATGTTGCATTACAAAACAAAATGATACTTAAACTCATCGACAAGTGTAGCCGCATTTTAAGATATGACGTAGCACTAACATGACTCCTACACAAGAAACTTCTCCGACTTCAGCCATGATTATTGAAGTCCAAGTCTTGATATATATATATCAAAGTTTTGAGTACCTTCCATAAATATTCATTAAAAATGTGAACGTACTTTTCGTAAAATAAATAACCAAAAAGTGGTTAGTTTTACGCTAGTCATAACACGATGGCTGTGGTTGTGCATACATAGTAAAATAATTAGAGGAGGTATCGTAGATGTATATATATATATATATATATATATATATAATTAATTAATTAATTAAATGTGATATTACGTAAAACATGAAAAAGAGAAGAAACAAAGCAGCTAGAAAACAGACATGTATCACCTGGTCACACGCCATAAGGTGGGTAGTTATGTAATCTGGCCTGGTTTTTGAGGTACTGGCGGAAGTAAGATCCAAGTTGCGTTAGGGGTGCACCATCTATCCAGTTTAGCCTCAGTTTCG
>NW_013666134.1:150827-154948 GCF_000517525.1 Limulus polyphemus
AACAATATATTTGTTATTCACATAATATGAAAATAGTGACAATTATTACCTTGAAGAAGCATGGCTCGTACAAAATTCCAGAGAGAGTTTCTCAAATGGGCAGTAAATGGAACTGATTTACAATGTTCGTCGCAGGCATTTAAGACAGTATCGGTCAACATAACGACGAGAAGAGCAAGAACCAGAGTAGCCCAAACCTGTGTATTATCGAAAGTGGAAAAGGTCAGGTTTTCTGGCTATTATAACCGTGAGAATATCAAATAGATTAAACTGCAATATCTTTACAAACCATCTCTACAAATGTTGGCTGTCTCTTAGAGACCTTTTGAAAACCATTAGCATTAATTAATGAAAATGCAGTATTTCAACTTCTTAACTCTAAGGTGTAAACATCATAAGATGTAAAGGGAAACAAGTAAAAAAATTGGTTTTATATACAACAAGTACCCTTATATTAAACTTTAACTCACTGAAGCATAAGCGTTAATTTACCAAAGGTTGTGTTTTTTTATATTTAACTATGTACCTATAAACTATATTTTGAATGTTGTAACTTAGATGTTAGCTAGAGTACACATCACGTTAAATGTAGAATACTCGGGAATATTAATGAACGAGAGACTTTTCGAAATATCTAGAAGAACGATTCTATTATAAATACGGGTGCGCCAGTCACTTAATTACGTAAGCTTACAGTAAAACAACAAAACATAAAGATTTTTTTGTTATATTCGGTAGAGTGAATTAGTCAGTTTAGGTATTTGGATCTCTGTTAGCAATCGCGCATACTGTGTTATTTTTGTATTTTTTTACAAGTAAGGTGACTTTTGCGTTAGTGTGGTGCAGGTGGCACGGCCGTAAACGTAGGGCTACAAAATAAACTACTTTCACCAAATAATGTAAAAGAAAGAGCAAATGAAAGAACAACTTTACAACAATACAAACACACACACACACACATATATGTTATTTACTTTTGTATTGCTACAAAAATAATAATTTTAAATAGGTTATGTTCTTTATACACAGCAACGTAATATACATATATTCTGGACTTGTGATTTAAAAGTTATTTTAATATAGTAATTGCGTACAAGAAACTGGAAAGTAAAAATGTTATTTCTAAACCTTACAAAATGTCGAAATTGGAACTTACAAAGTAGTAATAGCTTCATATTATACAGATTACATAATAAATATGTTAAACTGCCCAACTACAAAAAGCTTTTATGTATAGATTGACCATAAACTAACCTCATTGATAATAAAATTGGTAGGAAATATGCTAATATAAACATTATTTACTATGGTAATTTTATTTGCGTTTTGGTTCATTTTTCATAGCTATTGTTAATAGCTTCATATACTTAATCTACGCTACGTTTATGTTTAACTCAGGTTTTACAGCCTTGCTTCGAACGCTTATTTATATGTAGTTGCCATGGGAGCAGCACGAAAATATTTCATTTTCTATTGGACGGGTAAACATTTACTAAGTGTTGTTTTTAATTTACTCATATTCCAAATTATCCCAGCTCTTTGTCAATTAACATTTTTCAACACTATTACGTGAATTATAATAATTTTATATATATTGGTGTTTTTCAGAGAATTTTTAGTGATTTTTATCGTTTACCGGATATTATAACTACTGATGCACGGGTAGTAAAATTTGGTCGAATACCGGGTCCGTGTACCCGGTCACTAAGCTTCTTCGGCCGGGGCTGGGTGTCAACCGGGACCGGGTTATCCCCTCCCCCCCAAAAAAAAACAACAACAAACAAACAACATACACAAAAATTAGAAACAAAAACTAAATTGACGTTTATTACATTCAACCGAATTATCACCAACAGAACATTCAAGTTTTACTTTCAACTTTCAATGCCTAGCCTCAACTTCTCAAACCCTAACCCCTACTGTTCTTAAAAAAAAAACCACCATCCCCAGAAATCCACTTCTCAAGGCATGCCCGTTATTAACCCCTATTGTTCTCTGAATCCCCGACTTTCAGCGAGTGGTCAGTATTTGTTGCTCGAAAACACGTTTTTTTTAAAAACTAAACCAATTATTGACTTTAACTTTTAGTACCGCGTTAGTTGTCATAAAAAGTAAGGCTTAGATGCCATTTTCAATTACCCGGATTCGGCTGTCTTTAACTTCGACATTCGGCCGGAGTCGAGTATTACCGGGTAGCCCAATACCCGGCCGGGGCCGAATATCTGGCCGAGTATCCGTGCAACCCTAGTAACAGCCATCACAACCATTAATTTCTGTGCGATTAAAAATAATAATAACTCAAGAGCAAATAAAAAAAACAACATCCGAATGAAAATAAAATGTAATAATGTAATTTTGAGTAATAACTTAAAAAAACACCATTTTAATTCATGATTTGTTCTTGTATAATAAAGAATATAAGCTAGTATTTCACTAGAACAAATATATCTGGTTTTTTTCCTCATTATTGACTACATACATATTATCTTAACAATGATTTAAGTTGTTTGTTTATAAAGTTTCGATTTCTTGAACTAAATGATAATATATTAAATATTTTTGGAGCTAAGTAGTAGCCCCCTAGTGGCACAGTGGTATGTCTGCGGACTTAAAACGCTAGGAACCTGGTTTCGATATCCGTGGTGGGCAGAGCACATATAGTCCTTTGTGTAGCTTTGTGCTTAACTTAAAACAAACAAACCTTAAGATATGGTTACATTTCTAAACAAATATATGCTTCATAGGAAACATAATTAGTAACATAAGTTTATTGAAAAGGGTTCCATGCTTGTAGTTATTAAGTAATTATTTTTCTATACTTTTATTGTTCGAAAAAACTTAGTTTTAATGGGGCTGGATATTGATTGGATATATATATACTTCCCAGCTCAAAATTACATGCTGTGATACTGTATCCATAAAAAAATAACAGCTTTTAATACTTCTAAATGAACACACTTTTCTAAATAATAAACCATATACAACTTTATCTATTAAACCAGTGTTTCCCAAAGAGTTTCGGCCCCTGGTGGCCGCCAAAAATGGGCCGAAAACAAAGATGCTGAATTAATTTTGTTTTTAAATAAACAATAAGCCGAAAAAAATTATGTTGAATTAATTAAATTACAGGATTGCTTCATATTTTAAAACGAAAATAAGATAATCTTACATAAAATTAAGTGTGTATTTAATTGTTCATCAGTCTACAAATTTAATCCAAACATAATAAATTACTAATAGTCTAATTATAATACATATAAATTAATAATAAAAAGGCCACATTGAATTACAAACATACAATTTAATAGAAAAAGTACTTCATAAATATCATTAAGGTTCATTAGTAATTATTTTTTAAAATTGATTAATCACATTTTTAAGGCATTTTTATTGGTTGGAAGCCTCACATCAAGGGAGCCTCAGAGTAAAATAGTTTGGGGACCACCGTATTAAACTTTTCACTTATTGTTTCAATTATGTTATTATGAATTTGCAACTGTAAATTTCTTATAGTTTTTATTCTCTCTAAACATATTTACATTTAATATGATTTGTATACTAACTTTTAGAGATTTTTCATTTTGGTTGAAAAACACTTCTAGACAACTCGTTTTCACTGAACCAATCCTTTACCATCCATATGTCAGAATTAATACCATTTTGTGTTTCTTCTATAGAACTAGAAGTGCACGTTAACGCAGATCATGAGCAAAAGTATTAATTTTACCGTAAAATTCTAATTACACACAAAACATATACACATTATTAATGATAAAGTTTATATATCGTGATGCAAAATAGATGGAATAACCCCAAAAGAAGGACAAAAGTAGTGAACGTCATCAAACTGGTTCATCGTGCAATGATATATTGAGTAACCCCATATTCGTTAAGACTGTATTATTTTGTTTTTATGGTCCAGTTACTTTTTGCACCGTTTAGTAAAATAGGCCCCAAATGTTTAAATACCACACTAACCTGCCAGTCAAAGGATAAAAAAATAACAAAATATAGCAAGTTTGTCATCACTGAAATGATTTGTCAAAATGGCGTAGGAATCTATCATCAATGGTAAAATAGGCCCCAAATGTTTAAATACCATACTAACCTGCCAGTCAAAG
>NW_013666134.1:155948-158508 GCF_000517525.1 Limulus polyphemus
ATATATACATATATTATTTTTGGGGGGTATATAAATTTATAACACTCTTACTTTCTTGGTATGTTACTTACTTTACTTAGAAAGAAGAGGAACACTTGGAGAGATTCTGATTTTCAGTTTTAACCAATAAAACACTCCCGATACAAAGAAAGAAAGAAATCGGACATACAATGAAAACAGGGATTGTTATCCAGTTTACTGGACATATAAACTGTAGCTACTTTTATTAGTACAATGAAAACAGGGATTGTTATCCAGTTTACTGGACATACAAACTGTAGCTACTTTTATTAGTACATTTCCTTGAAACGTAACCCAGAAGGAAAAGAAATACACTTCGTCCGTTAATTGTAAGTTAGTTTTCATATAAAATATTAGCAGCTCTTACAAAGCTTTAACATAAATAGAATTTTATTTTGTACCTGTTATTACCCCAACAAGAGAAACTAGGGTGCACAGATTATACAGTATAGTAGGATATTCATTACAGTATGAAAAGCAAAAACTACGAAAAAACATCGATTTTAAGAAATCTAAATGAAACTTAAAATAAATAAAAATATTTTTGTTTTAAAGTAATAAACACCGAAAAGGGCCCGGCATGGCCAGGTGGGTAGGACGCTCGACTCGCAATCTGCGGGTCGCGGGTTCGTCCCACCAAACATGCTCGCCCTTTTAGCCATGGGGGCGTTATAATGTGACGGTCAATCCCACTATTCGTTGGTAAATGAGTAGCCCAAGAGTTGGCGGTGGGTGGTGATGACTAGCTGCCTTCCCTCTAGTCTTACACTACAAAATTAGGGACGGCCGTAAAAACCCTGCCAACACCAAAAATAGCGACCCCGTATAGATACGGGAAAAAGCTACAGAAGAAGAAGAATAAACACCGAAAACCAGAAGCCCTAACCACTTCATAGATGAACAACGGGAATTAAAATTAGTCATATATTTCAAACAATATTCAGCGTATAAACTACACACGTCATGGTAACTGGAGGAAGACATTATTATTTTATATGAACTTACCTTACGTTCAAGCATACCTATCATTCCGTTCCAGCTGCCATTTTGCAGATTTCTCCCCCACTTGTGATCGGAAGGAATTAAGACTGTATACCTGCCACGATTCAACTCATGATTACAACGTGTGCATTTTTATGAACATCTTCTCGTTACTAAATACAATAATTATTATAAAAAGTTACTAAGTGACAGATTATTATTAATATTCTTTCACAAAAAAGAAGCTTTTTAAACTCTCTGTACGCAGTCTTTCAAGTTACTTGTAGTGTGATTGAAAATCAAACAAAATTCAACTGAGTAAACACGTGAAATTGTTTTACCGTTTACAATGATTAAGAAAAACTTCCTATTACTGTATTTGTTTTATCTAGTTTCGGTATTTCCATAAAAATTACTCTGTGTGTTTTATAACAAAGTCACATCGGGCTATCTGCTGTGTCCAGTGAGGGGAATCGAACTCCTGATTTTAGCGTTGTAAATCCGTAGACTTACCCCTGTCCCACCGGGGGACATTTCCTTACAAGTAGGCAAAGTCTTTTTTTTTTACCCCCGAGTTTCTTCTGCTCTCTTATTTTCCTCCTATTATCCACTACTTAATATAATTGGGGGGGGGGTATCGCTTCCTGACTGCGAGTCCCAATATTCATGTTTCGTAACTTGTTGTAAAAACGCGCTCCGCGCTTTGGGAACACCTGATGCCCAAATGTGGTCAAAGAACAAAACTAGCAATAACCAAAACGTTGACGGTGGGTGCTGCTTACTAGCTACCTTCCCAGTAGTCTATCGGTATATTAAGGTCGGCTATTCGCAGATAAACCTTAAGTAGCTTTACTCACAGATTCTAAAAAACAAACAAACGAACAAACAAGCTTATTGTAACTAGTGTTTTAAATGTTTGTTTGTTTGTTTGTTATGAATTTCGCGCAAAGCTACACGAGGGCTATCTGCGCTAGCCGTCCCTAATTTAGCAGTGTAAGACTAGAAGGAAGGCAGCTAGTCATCACCACCCACCGCCAACCCTTGGGCTACTCTTTTACCAACGAATAGTGGGATTGACCGTCACTTTATAACGCCCCCACAGCTGAAAGGGCGAGCATGTTTGGTGTGACGGAGATTCGAACCCACGATCCTCAGATTGCGAGTCGAGTGCCCTAACCACGTGTTTTAAATAAATATTGTAACTAGTGTTTTAAGTAAGTATGAGAAGCAATTATGACATATTTATTCACTGCTCGACTATTTCATAATAAAACTAGCGAAAGTACTCGGCTTCGCTCGGGTTATTAGGTTGATTTATGCTAGATGACTATGTCAGTGTGTGTGTATTCTGAACCAATTTTAATTTAAAAGTGGAACCTATATACTTTTGCTGCTCCTTTACAGGATGTGGCCTGTTTATAAAGATAACCTTCCCCCTGACTTGTCCTCTGATTTTAAATTTAAATAATAAAAACAAACCTCTTTAATTAACGGAGCCTCTAAATTAGAAAACAACAAATATATATTTTTTCAATTTTGTAGTTTATACATTTCATTT
>NW_013666134.1:158518-162636 GCF_000517525.1 Limulus polyphemus
CCTCTTAACAATAATATTAGGTTATACTTTCATCGCTAAGAGACATGATATAAAAGCCATTCTTGAAACGCATTGTTACCCAAACACATTGGCTTTTCTATATATTAGAAGTTGTTATATAAGGAACCACTTCTTTTCTATGTGGTTTTTCGCTAGACTGCCTCATTAAAAAGACGCACACGATCGCACGTGCGTGTCTGTCTGTCTGTGATTTATATCCATAATTTGTAATATAAGGAACCACTTCTTTTCTATGTGGTTTCTCTCTAGTTTGCCCCACTTAAAAGAGGCGCACGCGCATACGTGCACGCACGTGGATAAGATAAGTAATAATACCCAGGTGCAGACCCTCAGGGTCCATTTAGTATCGATGCAAAATTTCAGATTTTTAAGTTCTTTCCTCTTGGAGTTCTGGCGGTCACACACACACACACAGGCAGAAACAACGTATTAAGTTATCAGGCCGAAACAACTCCTAAATAACTTATATTAAGAGTAAAAAAAAACACAAAAAAACGACGTTTTTGGCACAATGAAAGGTAAAATATTTTTTATTAGTTAGAGCCGACTAGTTTCGGTAACACAGTTACCATCATCAGGGCTAGTATCTACAGTGTTAATTTAGCATATATTCAACTACAACCGTTACTGGGTGAGTTCATTTTTCAAAATACGGTCAGGAAACAAGGGGTGGATAGTAAATCTTAAATGAGGGATTACTGAAGTTAAGTAAGTATTCCAATAAAACATATTGATTGGTCTGTCATCTCTATTTATACACACAGATCTGTTTTTAATTATACAAATACTATATCTTAAGTTCCTTTCTATGTTTGTTTGTGAATTTCTTGAGATCTTTACATTTTTTCCAGCCATAATTACAATCACGGTTCCAGAACTGTTCAGCGACAGTGGAGAACACGGTGTTGCCATGTTTTATGTCCTACTGGTGTTCTTTCAGTCTCGTTTTTAATTGCCTTCTTGTTTGTCCTATGTACATTTTACCGCAACTACAACTGGTTTGGTAAGTTCCATCTTTATCTTCCGTCTTTTTTGGATCTTTTAGTGTTAGTAAATGGTTGACAGTTTTGTTTTGTGGAATGAACGCTACTTTGTAACCCTTTAATCGGAAACCTTTAGCAATTTTTTCTAAAGTTTCGGGGTTGAACAATATTACCTGTCACGATGTGTAAACTCACTTGTAAGTTTCGAGGTTGAATAATATTACCTGTCACGATATGTAAACTTTCTTGTAAGTTTCGGAGTTGAACAATATTGCCTGTCACGGGTGTGCTTAGCATTGTCTTAAGCTTGTACGTGATTGCGGAAATAGATTATAATAATACTATCGTTTGTACAAAACAAATTCATGACAAAGAAAGTAATGATAAAGGATAGTATTCTGATATGACTCTAACAAACACTCCTGAACACGCATTTGTGTCGATATACACATTCATGTACCAACTTACTTGCACAGGTCGCTCAAGTAGGAAAAATAATAAACAGTAACTTTGGCAAGAAGCCAAATTTGAGCGACTGTTACTATTTCATAACGTCATCCGCTAAAGAAAGTCGAGTAAATATGGCCATAAAATAAAGGTGCTCAACCGGGACCTACGGTGAGCTAGAGTGCGGGAGTGATTAAAACTGGAATATCTTTCTATCGAAATGTAATTTTCCCCTAAAAATCGTATAATTTCCAGCAAAGATAATTTCTTATGTATTCTTTGCAATGTGAACGGTACATTCTTAAGAAATTATTATAATCTTTGTAACATAATTATATTTGACAGAAAATTCAAAACATGAAAGGTATCTAGAAAATAGATAGAAGGAAAATTCTCCCTACACTTCTCATTAAACACCTACGTTTAAGCATCGCAGTTTTCTTTGTTCGTTCCAAATGTATGTGTCTCCTTTTGTGCCAATCAGCTGGTTTTAAACTACCAAAATTTGAAACCGGTATAAAATTGTATTATTTTTCTCAAATGCTTGGGGACACCGGAAACAGCCTTTCTAAAACTGGGTTTGTCCCAGTCAAACCTGGACGTTTGGTAGATGTACCATAGAGCTAAAATAAATATTAAATTTTCATTCCTTGAGTATGGTACAGTTTGGCACACATACATTATAGTGTGGTAAGGAATGTCGTGACAACGGTTAGGCATACATACAGTATAGTGTGGTAAGGATTGTGGTGACAACAGTTAGGCATACATATAGTATAGTGTGATGAGGACTGTGGTGACAACGGTTAGGCATACATACAGTATGGTGTGATGAGGACTGTGGTGACAACGGTTAGGCATACATACAGTATGGTGTGATAAGGACTGTGGTGACAACAGTTAGGCATACATACAGTTTGGTGTGACAAGGAATGTGGTGACAACAGTTAGGCATACATACAGTTTGGCCTTATCACACCATACTGTATGTATGCCTAACTGTTGTCACCACAGTCCTTATCACACCATACTGTATGTATGCCTAACCGTTGTCACCACAGTCCTTATCACACTAAATTGTATATGTATGCCTAACCGTTGTCACCACATTCCTTATCACAGCTTTCTGAAAATCCAGACACACCAAATCTACACCCTTACCCTCATCTACATAAGCAGTAACCTTTTCAAAAAATGTCATAAGATTTGTAAGACAAGATTTTCCCTTAGTGAAACCATGTTGACTATCCAATAAAATTTTAAACTTTGTTAAATGACTTTGCAAAGCATCTTTTAACAGACTTTTCCAAAATGTAAGGCAAGATTTTCCTGTAGTGAAACCAAGTTTTCAAACAATGCTATCACGCAGTTTGATATAATACGATAGGTAATGTTAATTTGCGTAAGGCCACTGGAATGTTTCTGTTACCAACTAATATACTTATAAATAATAATGACTAATAATTATGTACTGCGAAATGGTAGACATGCAATTTGAAAGCAACTTATCATGATTTTCTTGGGAACTAAAAACCTATGCCCCCCACCCTCCAGTGGTTTAGCGGTAACTCTGCAGGCTTACGACGCTAAAATTAGAGTTTCGATACCTGTGGTGGCCAGAGCATAGAAAGCCCATTGTGAAGCTTGTGCGCTTAACAACAAACAAACCAAAAATTCTATATCATTTTAAACAAGAAATATATATATCATTCTCCAAATTTTGCTAAGAATTAGTACAACATTGTCAGCCTTATGAAAACTTTTTTAAAAAGACTTTTAGCCCCCTATAGGATCAGCGAAAAGTCTGAAGACTTATAACGTTACAAATCGTATTTCTATATCAGAATGGGTACAACATAGATAGCCTATTACGTAGCTTTGTGCTTAACGACGAACAAATAAGAATTTTGTTGTTAGAAACATCTCACCTATTCATTTTTCACAAGTGGCAAAGTCTTTTATTTATAAGGTTTGGAAAATATATACTACAAAATATACTACGTTAGAACATCGAGATAAAAATGACGTGATATTCGCAAGGATAGGAAGGGTTTCCCGTTGGATAAACAGTAAGTCTGTAGACAATCCGGGATTCAATTCCCCACAGATATCCCATTATGTACCTTTGCGATAAAAAAGAAACCAAGAACAAATGTATATGTGGAGGTAAAGCGAGATGGACGCATAGCCTACGTACCTATCTATTACCTACTTTATGTGTACTTGTAGTCACGAGAAATCTTATCACACTAAATTGTATATGTATGCCTAACCGTTGTCACCACATTCCTTATCACACCAAACTGTATGCCTGCCTAACTGTTGTCACCACAGTCCTTATCACACTATACTGTATGTATGTCTAACCGTTCTCACCACATTTTTGACAAGGTGCCACATAAAAGGCTTCTAAAAAAAATTATATCTCTAGGTGTGGGGGGATAAGTTAGCTAATTGGATGGAAGAAAACAGAGGGTTGTTACAAATGGAGTTCAGCCAAACTGCATTAACGTCACAAGGGCTCAATATTAGTACTTTTGCTCTTTTTGATTTGCATCAATGAGAGATGAAGGAATCTTCAATAAATTACTTAAATTTGCTGATGATATTAAGGTCTTGGGTGTTGCTACCTGTGAAGAGGATGCTTTACAAAATGATTTAGATCAG
>NW_013666134.1:163636-171250 GCF_000517525.1 Limulus polyphemus
GTTGTTAGCTGTGAAAAGGATGCTGCTGATTTACAAAAGGATTTAGATCATTTAGTGAGTTGGGCAAATATATGGCAGATGAGTTTTAATTATAAGTATAATTTGGATAGGAATAACTATAATTGTGTTATGAAAGAAAGGGATCTTGGTGTAATAGTCGACCAGTCTCTAAATCCATCCAAGCAGTGTGCTGTTGCTAGTGGTAGGGCAAATAGGATTTTAGGTTGTATCTACAAAAATATTGAATACAAATTTAAAGAGGTTATAATTTCATTGTATAGGTTACTGGTTAAACCATATTTGGAGTACTGTGTTCATTCTTGGGCTCCTTACCTTAGAAAGGACATTAAAAGTTATTTGAAAGGGTTCAGAGGAGGGCTATTAGGATAATACCTGAGATGAAAAAGTTGTCATACTATAAGAGATTAAGATCTCTGAACTTGTTTTCTCTTGAAAAAAGAATGGCTAGATGGGATCTGATTGAGGTGTTTAACATTGTTAAAGGAGTTGATAGTGTCCATGTATCATCATTTATTTCCGTATTTAATGGTGAGAATGGTAAGACTAGGGGACACAAATGTAAATTTTGGCAGAGTAGGAATCATATTCAGTTAAGACAGTTATATTTTTCTAACAGGGTGGTTGGCCTTTGGAATGGGTTGCCTTCTGATGTTGTGGGGGAAATATATTTAAGTGAATTTATGAGGAAGCTTGGTAAGTGTATGAATGATAAGAGCTGGCTTTAAGATTTTTTAAAGAAAATTCTTTATTAACAGTTTTAATTTAGAGGATAGGAACAGGCGAGATGGAACAATAGGTTCCATGTTGTCCCAAAACTTTATGCTATACATTTTGTTAAAATTGCAAAAGAAACTCAAATATTATATTTTTATAAATGAGAAAAGATTAAACTTCCGATATTTAATGCAGCTTAATGACCGTTTATTGAAAGGCTACAATTCAACACAAATAGAAATATGCTTTCGTTTTCATTCTGAGATATTTATCTCATTCTTGTATATATATGGTCATCACTTGGTTTGACTTTTATGCTACATGCGTTTGTATAAATCATTTATTAAAATAATAAAAGTTTGGATGCTCACTCGAAAGGCAAGGATGTCGAGAGTATCTCCAAAAGGTTAGCCATTGGTCCACATAGTTCAACAAGTCCGTCTCTCTCCTGTACTTGAACATATGGTAGATACTGTCAAAATGAAGAGAAATAGCCTAAACTGTAGTTGAGAAAATAATCGGCATAGTTTAAAACTTCACTACTGTCCTTTACAGTGAAAGTTGATATTTTAACAGGTTTAATTACGTGCACAAAGTTTGTGTAAAGTTTTAATATTTATTGTTTAGAGAGTGAAACTAACCCGAATAAATCAGCCTGTCCTCAATCGCTACATCAGCCTCACAAATCGATTGTAATGAGATAGAGGGCATTAAGTTATTCGAGTTAAATGGAAACGTGGCATATAACATGACGATTTCTATAGTTACTAATGCATCGTTAGTTCAGGTAACATCAGGCGAACTATTTATGGAATTGCATTTTACTGAAGTGCAACACCATATTAATGTAAAACTTGGCTGCATGGGAGGTTTTACTGCTAATGTAAGATAGTGGGAGATTTGGGCTTGCCTAATGCGGTCGCCCTCTCTGTCTCATTTTATAGTCACAGCAGACTGTGTATGAGTTCCTCGTGTCTACTCCCTGTACAATATTTTACTATTATGTTAGTAGGAGCCCTAACATAAGAAGTCCTACCAAAGCTCAGAATAATTATAAAAAATAGTCTAACAACGGTTATTAAAAATTACATAAAGCTATTAGAGTTGAGAAGAAAGAAACAGAATAATCTACCAACAGTTTGTTTGTTTGTTTTTGAATTTCGCGCAAAGCTACACGAGGGCTATCTGCGCTAACAGTCCCTAATTTAAGCGGTGTAAGACTAGAGGCAAGGCAGCTAGTCATCACCACCCACTGCCAAATCTTTTACCAACGAATAGTGGGATTGACTTTCACTTTATAACGCCACCACGGCTGAAAGGTGTGAGCATGTTTGGTGTGACGGGGATTCGAACTCTCAGATTGCGAGTCGAGCGCCCTAATCACCTCGCCATGCTGGGCCCCTACCGACAGTTAATAAAACTTTTATAGAATTTAAAAAAGTTGAGGAAAATAATCAAAATGTTCAATTTATACTTTATATATATATATAGTATTGCAAAATAGTTATGAAAATGTTCTATTTATATATATATATAGTATTGCAAAATAGTTATGAAAATGTTATATAAGACTGTTACATATTCACTAACATTTTTATATTGGATTGTTAAATAGTTATAAAAATATTATAGAGGGTTGTTAAATAGTTAAGTAATATTATAAATAACTGATAAATTATGAAAACATCATACCTCATCAGCCGCGATTCTTAAAACACCAGGTTTGAAGCTAAGATTCCCTACTCCTAACGCAGCAGTGATACACTTGTTGAAGTAGTCCCTCATATTGGCCGGCTGTCTGTATAAATGTTCATCAGATATTTGAGTCATAAAGATTTGTTAAAAAATCCACTCGACTTCAGAACTATCTAAACGAGACAAATCGTTATTGTTGGCCGTTAGGGTAAATCTGTAGGAAATTAATAAATAATTCGTCCAATCACAGTTTTCGTGACGTTCTTTAGAGCGTGACAATCAGTTGTTCAAGAACATGCTGAGTTACGCGCTAAATGTAATGAAATTGAACCACGTAAATATAAAAACTTGGTTGGTTGTTCCTAGATTTTTTGTTGTCTCTTAAGAATTAATTTGCTTGTAGTTAAGCGCAAAGCTACAAAATGGACTATCTGTATCGTGCCCAAAACCAGGTTTTCAGAGTTGTAATTCCTTTGCAGTGGCAACATTTTTAGAGCCGTTCGGTGTTGTGTTGAACAAGAAACATTTAAAACATGTAATCATATAGAGTTTCATTTGTCGGCGTAAACAACAAACACGAAACACATTTTTGTCTGAGAACTTCACAATGAAAGCAAGGTATACGGTCGATTCGTATTTGTTATTCTTTATTCGTTCATTGTTAGCATTCTATTTCTTTTTCAGCAAATACGAGTCACTTCAAAATTGTACGCCATTTTTTTTGCATTTGAATAATTCATACTAGCTTGCGGATGCATTATTATTATCATTGGTTTTTTCTATAGATTAATAGTTTTGAAAGCTATATATATATAAAACAATGATTTATTGACTATCTGCCTCTTTGTTTGACAGGACAATAAGTACACAACAGTTTGAAAAAATACTTTCTAGTAGTATTGTTTAGACTTGAATCTGCGAGGCACGAAAGAAAGTGGTGTACATATATATATATATATATACACACAGGTTGAAGTCAAACTCAACTCACCGTGGCATTAGGCTAAAATAAACCGATAAAGCCATCTTACTAACGCGTTTTACATTATAAGACTTGTTAAAGGTTAATAATTTAATAACTTCTTATTCAATACAAGCCATACGTACAAATAAAGGAGACAGGATTAATCAGACGTGAATAGAAAAACGTTGGCTACTGTTATTCAGTATACCACATTGAACATTTACATACAGTTTGCTATTATGCAAACTAAATCGCATTGAAGCCGAAATCGACGAAGCTATTGGAGATGTACAGAAGGAATACAACAACATGATTGAAGAAGTACAGAAAGACATCAACTAAATACAGAAATTCTGTAACGACAAAACTGAAGAAGTACAGAAAGATGAATGAAGTAGAAAATAAATAACCTAAATGGCAGAATAAAACATTCGGAAAATGAAATTATAAATTCTAAGATTGAACCCTTTTCTGCACCATTTACTCAAACGTGGAATAGGAGAACCTGTTAACACCGTGGTTGGGCCATCTCTAACTGAAGAACTTTCATGAACAACTCAAGCCATGTCACTACGAAATTCAGCTCTATAATTTAGCTGATCAGTTCAACACGATCACCCAATTTAGAAAACAACAGACTATGATGGAAAGGTACCGTTAGAGGCATATCCATTTCAGCTCGAAATCATTTCCAAAATGAACGAGAAAATAGTGAAAAACAAGCTATTCATTTTGCTACCCATTTAAAAGACGTTAAGCAACCTTCCAGCAAAGATCGTAACAATTATCAAGCACTGGTAGCTGCTTTAGTCAACGGATATGAAAAGACACATCCGAATGAAGTATCCAGAACAAACTTCAGGAGCAGAATAAGGAGGAAACAAAAGATCTTAACTGAACTTGTAAAATATTCGGAAAGGCTTCTGAAAGGCTTGTCCAGTTGTCTTATCCGGATACTTCACGTGAAATGATTGATTCATTGGCACGTGACCAATTGACAGATTCCATAAAAGAAGAGGCTGGAGAAAGGTAGGTTTACATCCAAGAAGAATCTCCAGTTGACAGTGGTGCTTAAATCCATTAAAGTCGCAGATAAACAACTAAAGGTACCAGCTAGAAGTTACAAGATCATCAGATTAATTAATACTGAAATAGTTAGTAAACTAGCCAGTGAGTCAATCAGCTGCTTGTAAATGATTGATTAGGGAATACATTTTTTAAGTAAGTTCGGTTTACATTATTTTCTGAATTTATGTTAAAACGTTATTTGTGAAATTACGTCTACCAGTGGCCTGTAGCAAACGTTATTGAAGAAATAAGTGAATCTGTTGAGTTTATGTGAACTAGATTCGCATTTGTTTTACCAAACAATCCAAAAGACCCCTACCCCAACTCCCAACGACATAAAGGACTAAATTTTTTTTAAAACTCCAGTAATGATTTGTTTGTTTGTTATGACTTTCGCGCAAAGTTACACGAGGGCTATCTACGCTAGCCGTCCCTAATTTAGCAGTTTAAGACTCGAGGGAAGGCAGCTAGTCATCACCACCCACCGCCAACTCTTGGGATACTCTTTTACCAACGAATAGTGGGATTGACCGTCACATTATAACGCCCCCACGGCTGAAGGGGCGAGCATGTTTGGTGTGACGGGGATTCGAACCCGCGATCCGCAGATTGCGAGTCGAGCGCCCTAACCACCTGGACATGCCGGGCCTAGTAATGATTTATGGTCAGTAATTTTACATGGTGTCTTTTTGAAAATCGTTTTACAGGAACCTAAATTAAAACTTTATCTAGTTATTTGCATTATTATTGCTGTTTTATTTTATGATCCAGTGTTTGAATTGCACAAACGGTGAGAACTAACTTAAACTACAAGTTCGATATGTTTAAAATTTTCTCAATAGATTCAGTAACTATAATGTCACTAACGGAAATAATATAAAACAGTACACGCCACAAGTGTGTGTAGTTTGTGTAGTGGCTAGACACGCTGCAGATATGTATAGTGGATGGACGCGCTGTAGGTGTGTGTAGTGGATAGACACGCTACTATGCATAGTCTGTTTAGTGGATAGATACGCTACAAGTGTGTGTAGTGGATAGACACGCTGCAGATATGTGTAGTGGATAGATACGCTACAAGTGTGTGTAGTGGATAGACACGCTACAGGTGGGTGTAGTAGATAGATACGCTACAAGTGTGTGTAATGGATAGACACAACACAGTGTGTATGGTTTATAGTATGTGTAGTGGATAGACGCACTACAGGTGTGTATAGTTTTATAGTTTGTGTAGTGGATAAACACGCTACAGGTGTGTGTAGATAGACACACTACAGGTGTGTGTAGTGGATAGACACGCTACAGGTGTTTGTAGTGGATAGACACGCTACAGGTGTGTGTAGTGGATAGACACGCTACTGGTGTGTGTAGTGGATAGACACGCTACAGGTGTTTGTAGTGGATAGACACGCTACAGGTGTGTGTAGTGGATAGACACGCTACTGGTGTGTGTAGTGGATAGACACGCTACAGGTGTTTGTAGTGGATAGATACGCTACTAGTGTGTGTAGTGGATAGATACGCTACAAGTGTGTGTAGTGGATAGACACGCTGCAGATATGTGTAGTGGATAGATACGCTACAAGTGTGTGTAGTGGATAGACACGCTACAGGTGGGTGTAGTGGATAGACACACTACAGATGTGTGTAGTTGATAGACACGCTATAGGTGTGTGTAGTGGATAGATACACTATAGGTGTGTAGTGGATAGACACACTACAGGTGTGTGTAGTGGATAGACACGCTATAGGTGTGTGTAGTGGATAGACACGCTGTAGGTGTGTGTAGTGGATAGATACACTATAGGTGTGTAGTGGATAGACACACTACAGGTGTGTGTAGTGGATAGACACGCTGTAGGTGTGTGTAGTGGATAGACACACTACAGGTGTGTGTAGTGGATAGACACGCTATAGGTGTGTGTAGTGGATAGATACACTATAGGTGTGTGTAGTGGATAGACACACTACAGATGTGTGTAGTGGATAGACACGCTATAGGTGTGTAGTGGATAGACACACTACAGGTGTGTGTAGTGGATAGACACGCTGTAGGTGTGCGTAGTGGATAGATACACTATAGGTGTGTAGTGGATAGACACACTACAGGTGTTTGTAGTGGATAGATACACTATAGGTGTGTAGTGGATAGACACACTACAGGTGTTTGTAGTGGATAGACATGCTACTAGTGTGTGTAGTGGATAGACACGCTATAGGTGTGTTATTAGTTTGTGTACAGTAGAAAGGAAACAGCTTGCTATTTAAATCAATGGTATTTTTGTTTCCTTTTACTCACCACAGTGAAAATACATTTATACAGGATTTGTGTTTTACAAAAATTTGTTTTGACTAGTTTTATTAATAGCAACATATGCGTGTCAACAGTTCCGACAATTACACAGTTTTCAATGAAACTTCCGAAAAAATAGTTGCTTCACTATTCATCTTTGTTCTTTATAGCTTTGGAATAATGCGTACATTTTCAGGTGAAACCTAAAATCACATTGTATCAGATAAACTTAATTTACGCTCCTAAAAAAACGTTTCAATAGAGCGCGTTGCGCTGTTGTTGTTAACCGAATTTATTATCAATCTTTTACCACTTACACTCCAAAATAAAGCAAATCATCTATAAACAGGCGTGTAAGACAATCTTGTTTTCAAATGCTAAAGCAACCCATTAACAACCACAGCTTCTCTGAACGATTCATTAATGATATTCTAATGTTATACAGCACTTTGAAAATTGAACAAAAACATTTCCATAAATAGCTTTGCATGGTCTCGTATTTGAATGAACGAATTAAAATTTTGGATTGGATTATTCTCTTTTTAGGAAAGAGGTAAATATTTTTTTCATCATACCAACAAAAACGAATTGTGCTCTGTACATAAATTTTTCATCTAACTCAATGCCATTATTTAATTTTTTTTTTTATGTATTTATTTATTTATTAGTATCTTAATTTTCCTTTTATACATTCCTTGATATGCCTGCACATTTCTTTCTTTAATTTGCCAGGTGGGTAGGACGCTCGACTCGCAATCTGAGGGTCGCGGGTTCGATTCCCCGCCCCACCAAACATGCTCGCCCTTTCAGCCGTGGTGGCGTTATAATGTGATAGTCAATCCCACTATTCGTTGGTAAA